>NW_008626290.1:55966-112401 GCF_000691845.1 Merops nubicus
AGGTTCTCAGGTAGGGGCTGGAAACTGGGGCAAAAAAGTGGCAGGCAAGGGACGAAGATGTGATTCATTACTGCTCGAATGGGAAGTGCCTCTGAATATTATCTCAGCATTGTCTCTGTTCTTCTGTAGCATAAATAACTGGCTCATCCCTAATGACTCCATTCTTGTTAAGAGGAAGCTTCATTTGGGAGCTGTATGCAGCCACTTAACATGCAATCTGCATCTTGCTGACTGTGAGTCAGTGTCTCTTTGATCCCCCAGTGCCTCGGAGGATGGTGCTGAGCAGGAGAACCTGCATGCGGCTCCCTCCCGTAGGGTCTCAGACCTGCTCTGTCCTCTGCAGGGCTCATCAGAGGGGGCCAAGGAGGGATGCTCTGGGTAGCACCACCCCAGGGGCTCTGCTCAGCATTTAGGTGCCAAGGTCCTACAAAGCTGGTGCAATGCCTCTTTCACCACCGGCTTTCTGCATTGAGGAAAAAAATGGGTGCTGAGCCTGGGGTGCAGACCCTTCCAGCTGAGCCCATGGTTCAGAACATGTCCTCTAGAGGATTCACTTGGGCTTTCTGTATCCCAGGCACACAGGAATAGTGCAAAAGGCACCTTTGGCATCACACTGGCATGCAGGACTACAGTGATGTCCCAAAATATGCTCAGAACTCAGCCCTGTCCAGGCCAAGACAATCCCATTTCACCCTGTGGCTCACTGGCCACAGTCACTTCGTCTCTTTTCTGCATGCCTGAAGCCCTTTGGAGGAGGAGCGGTCTCATTTTGTCTGCTCATCCCCCAGCACAGTGAGATCTTGGACCGTGATTGGGACGCTTGCATGTTCCGTGAATACCAATATAATTAATTAATGAAAATAACCAGTGGGAAGCCAGAGCTTCCTTGCTAGAGGGACTGATTCACTACAACAATATTTCTTTTATCCGTTCCAGGCTCTTCTCTGAGGAAGCAGCTCTGTAGCTGGCATGGATGTCCGAAAGTGCTTCCATCTATTCTCAGCATTAACCTTTTCAGGACTGCTTAGCAAACCAAGTGAGATCCCAGCTGTCTGCCTGCTTAGAGGGCCTCCTGAGCAGAGACCCTCAGCAGCTCTTGAAGGAGGCTGAAGAAAGTTGCAGGGTCCCTTTGGCACCTCTGAGCTGGGCAGGAAAGAGCTACCGGGCTCCTCATCAATCAGCCATCACGCAGGGAAAATTTAGTGTCTTCTAGCAGGCTTTTTCCACTGTATTAGGAAGCAGCTGCCTTTTAATTAGAGGATAGCTAAGTGCTACCTTGTGATCTGCGAGGTGATGCATATTTAATAACGCCAGCTCCTATCTGCTGTTGCCTAGTGCTGTGTTCTAGGAAGCACAGACTGGAAAGTCCCCTTTGATGTTACTTCACGCTGGCTGCTCTCAGAAACGGGGAGAGCACGGCAACTCAGCAGCCACGGATCCTAGAGCCATAGAATGGCTGAGGGTGGAAGGGACCCTGGAAATCATCTCGTCCAACCTCCCTGCCACGGGTTGAAGCCTCTCAACTAGACCAGGTTGCTCATCTAACCTGGCCTTGAACACCACCAGGGAAGGGCATCCACAGCCTCCCTGGGCAATCTGTTCAGAGTCTGGCCACCCTCTTACTGAAGATCTTCTTCCTAAGATCCAGTCTAAACCTACTCTCATCATATTCTTCTCTCTGTACTTACTGCTTGCTCTTATACACTGTGTTGTCCATGTAGATCTTCATGGATCCACGTAGACATTATCTCCATGTCTACTCTCTCCTTCATTTCTTGATCCTCCCTGAGACCTTTTGCAAGTTTAAATTACAGTGCTTTGACACTTCACCCTTTACAACTCTGTGCATTTAGGTGTCAACAAACTGCTCTTGGTGTCTTTATATTTCCTCCTTGGATGTCAGGAAAGGGCTCCACAATGTTCAGGTAAAATTCCAGTGGAAGGAGACACCCATAAAGGAGTCAACCTTTTCAGCTAGGTATGAAGCCATAATTTGGAGCGTGAAGGGACTGACAGAGGAAGCAGCTCCCAGCAAGAACCAACCTGACTACATTGATTTCCATTCTCTGACATGATGAAAATGCAAAAAGGAGAAATATCTAGAAAGAAGGAGGCATCAGGCTTTCAGAGCATTTCTTCAGTGTATTGTTAGTAACAGAAGCAAAGCAAGAAATGCCACAATCCCATGGTGCCATGCCAGCATCCTGCTCTAGCAGAAACACATGGCCTTGGAGCTACTCAGTACTCAGTACTACTACAGTGGGACACTGGGATTGTTCCAAGAGACACAAAGAGAGCCAACACAAGCACTTGCTCTATGAGTCTCCCTCCTTGGCACAGGGGGAGCAGGTGGTTTGAGCTGACATGGCCTGAGAGCAGCCCTGCAGATGCTCTTGTGACACCAGGGACCAGCCTGGTACCTGTAGCTCACAGTCCCTGGCTCCCTAAGGACTCATCCCTCTGTAGCAGTGCTGCTTGTTGTCATCATGTCTCCTTCCTTTCTTGCCAGAGCCCTTCAAACCAAGAGAGCAGCACCTGCAAGTCAGCAAGTGTTCAGAGAGAAGTGAGCATGGACAGTTTGCTGCTCCCCGAGATGTCCTCCAGGCAAGGAGTTGGTCCCGTGGGGACCTTCTTCATCACCTCCAAGCTGTTGCTCCCTTTTGGCCAAGCAGACTCTGCACTCCAGGACTAAACTCAAATCATTCCTCAGTGGAGAGGCCTTGCAGGGCATCCCTGCCCACAGGACCCCAGGGCAGTACCAGCAGCTCAGAAGAACCAGATGCCTGATTGCTATTGCTCTATCTACTTGGATGTACAGGCCTGAGCAGCTCTGTAGCTGGCCAAAGGAGAGTGCCTGCAGGCTTCATTTGCAGGAACAGAAGCAGATTTTTGGATGGGATGGAGACAGCCAACAGGCTGATTCAGGAAATTTGCTAAATTAAAACTTCTTTTGCCAGCCTTGTTTGTTTGTTTATTTTTTGTCAAAAGTGAAACGTCTGGCTGGGAAGTTAAACCTGAACTGGGAAGACTGCCAAGGTCTGGGATGGAATCTCAGGTCAAAAATAATGTGCTGATGAGACAGCAGTGCACCCATGCAGCCCCCAAGGCCAACCATATCCTGAGATGCACCAAGAAGAGTGTGGCCAGCAGATCAGGAGAGGTGATTCTCCCCCTTCACTCTCCTCTTGTGAGACCCTACCTAGAATACACTGTCCTATTCTGGTGTCCTCACCATAAAAGGGACAGAGATTTGTTGGAATGACTCCAGAGGAGGCCACAAAGATGATCCAGGGGCTGGAGCATCTCTGCTCTGAGGACAGGCTGAGGGCACTGGGATTGTTCAGCCTGGAGAAGAGAAGACTCCGGGAGGACCTTATAACAGCCTTCCAATACTTGAAGGGAACCTCCAGGAAGGCTGGAGAGGGACCTTTCCCAAGTGTCCAGTGATAGGACAAGGGGAAATGGTTTTAAACTGAAGGAGAGTAGGTTTAGACTGGATTTAGTAGTTTAGACTCAGGAAGAAGTTCTTCAGTGTGAGGGTGGCCAGACTCTGAACAGATTGCCCAGGGAGGCTGTGGATGTCCCTCCCTGGAGGTGTTCAAGGCCAGGTTGGATGAGGCCTTGAGCAACCTGGTATAGCTGAGAGATGTCCATGGCAGGGAGGTTGGATGAGATGATCTCTAGGGTCAGTTCCAACCTCAGCCATTCTATGGCTCTACGATAGGAGGGACCCAAACTAAAAGACAAGTATCTTGTGCAGGTTTTGCCAGGTAGCGGGAGCTCTGTACTCTAGTCCTTTATGGAGGATTAGAATTTAGGTCTCTTGAGCCCTGTGTGATGCCCCAGGCACTGGGCAACATGTTGCTGTGCTTCTGTCACTCACTTATTGAAAGTTTGCTCTTGGACCAGAGAAACTCTTTTCTTATGAGTATTTCACTGAGATCAATGTGCTTGGGAAAAATAAAAATAAAATAAAATTAAAAAAAAAAGGATGAAATGGCCTTTTCTACAAAGCAAACACACACTGCATCAAAAAACACACAACTCCTGCCCATCCTCACTTCTGCTCTGCCTCCATTGCCCTCCTGAGGCCTGATGGGCTCTTAGAGCTAAGCCAAACCAACAGGATCC
The DNA here is from genome assembly GCF_000691845.1 of Merops nubicus. Taxonomy (NCBI): domain Eukaryota; kingdom Metazoa; phylum Chordata; class Aves; order Coraciiformes; family Meropidae; genus Merops; species Merops nubicus. The sequence continues at coordinate 60,098 of NW_008626290.1, forward strand.
TGAAACCGAGCTGCCCATTGCCTCGAGTCAGGGCCCTAATCCTCTCTTCCCTTCCACTGCAGAAAAAAAGGGCCATTTCACCCCTAATCCACCAACGTTTCACCTGGAAAAACGCTGTGAGAAGAGTCCTGTGTCTATGCAGTGCAGCCCAACTGGGTGCTGGTGTCCAGGGTGGGTGGGAGGAGATGCCCCAGGGATGCCCCAGGTGCTGTGGAGAGTGTTGTGGCTGGAGACCCAGCACTCTGCAATCCTCCCACGGCTGGATGGATTCGTGTAACAGCTCAGAGCTCCCACCCGACCTGTTGTGGGTGGGAATTCAGTTAAGATTTCAATAACGGATCTCCTAAACTCGGGATCCCCATGGAGCTGGCATTGACCACTGATCCTCAGAGCTTCCCTCTTCTTTCAAATCTTCCCTAGGCTGGAAAGGTATCTGCTTATTGATATTCAGAGGCAAACACTGCAGACTTTCAAATGCTGCCAGGCTTTATAAAGAGCTCTTAATAAAATGGATTCACCCAGTAGCAGAAGCAAACGGAAGTGTAAAAACAGGCTGGAAGGAAGCAGAAGGGTTATTTTGAGGAGACGGAGGGCTTTTTCCTACACTGCCTTGAAGGTCTTGGCTCAGTATTGTTCAGCAGCAAGAATTTCAAGACCAGATTGTTGGATTTTTTTTCACAGGAGCCAAGAGATTACGTTGCTGATGTGTATCAAGAGTTGAGAAGGGCTTGGCCTGAAGAATTTGGATTCAGCCATTCTCAGATCTTCAAGATTTTGTCCCCAGGGCACGTTTTACTTAAGAGGTGATCTCTGGGGAGCAAGGTTGCAGCCATCCATGAAAATTCTTCATCACGTGGACAGATGTCTGAAAAACTAGAATACAGTGGAAGAAGCAAAGATACAAGACACTACAGCTGGGGAGGAAGAAGAGGCACCTACATGACACATTGGCTAGCACAGAGCACTGTAGCTGGGGGGGACATAGCAGTGCTACAGACTCTGCTACTTTCTACACATCTCTGCCTTTGCTGGAAGAGCAAACTGCACTGCAGAACCCTTGTACCATGGAGGAACCCTCACACCACCGAGGAGCCCTCATGGCAGATTGGTCAACAGTGTAGTTTCCAGGAGCCCTGAGTTTTGTCTTCAATACTGAGGAACCCGAGATTAATCAATCGTTTCAGAGGGATCAGCTTGGAAGTGCAAGTCAAAGATAAAAAAAGGCATTCCAGTAATGCCTGAAATGAAGGCATTTCCTAGGTGTTGACAGCGAGGAGGAGGAAGGAGGTATACTTGGCTCCAAGCAGCTGGAAAAGAGAGCTGAACATGATCTCCTTCCGCCTCTGCTGCAGGTTCCTCTTCACCGAGTTGTCTGGTCTTAGGGTCTGCATGAAGAGTGCAGGGGTTCCACCACGAGCAGAAGAGCAGCAGCCTCACTGTTCCCCAGGGTGATGGGCTGAGGAGCCGTTTCCAGAAGGGCCATGCAACACCCACATCTTGCTGGGATGTAGCTGCTTCTTCTGAAGACTAATGACACGGTGTCCTCCCCTCTTCAGACCACTCTCACTACAAATGGGTCATGAATCCCATCTGTTCCTCCTAACTCTTTGGGCTGGATGTGTTGTGTGGGGCACATGTACTTGTGTCAAGAGAAGTGTGGCCAGCAGGGGGAGGGAGGAGATTCTCCCCCTCTACTCTGGTCTGGTGAGACCCCACCTGGAGTACTGCATCCAGTTCTGGAACCCACAGTACAAGAGGGACGTGGACCTGCTGGAGCGTGTCCAGAGAAGGGCCACGAGAATGATCCGAGGGCTGGAGCAGCTCTGCTGTGAGGACAGGCGGAGAGAGTTGGGGCTGTTCAGTCTGGAGAGGAGAAGGCTCCGAGGGGACCTTATTGTGGCCTTCCAGTATCCTAGGAGGGCCTACAGGAAAGCTGGGGAGGGACTTGTTAGGCTCTCAGGTAGTGACAGGACTGGGGGGAATGGGGCAAAGCTGGCAGTGGTCAGATTCAGAGTGGCTGTGAGGAAGAAGTTCTTCCCCAGGAGAGTGGTGAGACCCTGGAATGGGTTGCCCAGGGAGGTGGTTGAGGCCCCATCCCTGGGGGTCTTTAAGGCCAGGCTGGAGGAGGCTCTGGGCAGCCTGATCTAGTGGGAGGTGTCCCTGCTCGTGGCAGGGGGGTTGGAACTGTGTGATTCTTGTCGTCCCCTCCAACCCTGACAGATTCTGATCTGTTTTAGCAGAGGACTTAGTAGTGTTGGCTTGATGGTTGGACTTCATGATCTTAAAGGCCTCTTCCATCCTAGAGGATTCTATGATTCTATAAGAACAGTTGCCCTTCTGGTCTATACCACACGCTGGCCTCTGGAGATGCCACACACTTTTAAAGGAGACTGAAAAACAATGTCCTGGCAAACAGGGATCTATGGTGAAGCTGTGTGTGGATGCAGACCCATGTTGTCCATCACATTCAGATCCTTTCACCATCACAGTCTGTGTAGTCCTTGCTCTCCTTGACATTGACATCCTGGTGCAGTCAGTACAGGGCTCCTGAACATTCTGGGAGAGAGATGTTTGATTTCTCTGTTTGGGAAGTCTTTTGGGATTACCTACCTGAATGGGTATTGTTTACTTCAGCTCCAAAAAGAACATCAGCAAATATGCCCACAGTGCTGGCCTGGGAGATTTACTCGGACACATGGCCCTGCCACGCAAAAAGTTTGGGAAGCCACAAACCACAGAGTGACTCATCCTGCTTCATAAATGACTTTCAGCATCCTCTAAGGTCCTTAGTGCTTGTCTTCACTTCTGGAAGGGCTGAGGTTGTTTATATCAGGGTACAATCCTCAGGAGAAGTCATGAGGAAGATGGGGATTCGAGTTCTCTGCAGGGCAGCCTGGGATCCCTGCTCTGGGATCTGCACCAGCCCTTGCTTGTGGCACCATGCTAGCACCCAGGAGCTCAGCACAGCTCCAGCTGGCTGGGGACAGAGGGAGGGAGTGGCAAGAGAAGCAGAGATGACCTGTTCTTCCAGCCCAGGACCACCTCATTAGCAAAAGATGTTTTGTTTGTTAATGTCTTAAAGTTCAGGCCACGAGAAAGGTCACAGATGCCTGGCAGAAGATCCTTCCTGAGCCTACCCTCCAGCCCAAGCACATGAACAGCTCGAGGACACGAGAGGTCACATACATAGTAATCAAATGAGCACTGCAGATAGGAGCCTTGGGGGAGGCAGACTGGGGTGTGCTGGGGACTCTGCTGCTGGGAGAGGCTGGGATGTGCAGAGGACAGAGGTGGAGGGCAGGAGGAGGAGGAGGAAGAGGGCAATGGCTTGACAGGAATCGTGCGACGCATCCCCTGCTGGGGAGCAGAGCCTCTGACCCAGCTCCTCGCAGAAGCTCGGTTCAATTTGCACATTCCCTTTGAAAGGATCTTTTCATTGGAGCTGCTCTGTGACTGAGATGCTGGGATCAGGCAGCTGAGCACCCTGTGGAGTCCCACACTGGACTTCTGCAACAGACAGCAGTGTAGGGCCACGCAACGAGATGTCACCAAACAGCTAGGCTGCTGCTTCATGATTTGTAGCTCTTGCTTTATGGTTAAAATTTTGTCTTCCACCCTGTTTCTTAAGGTGTCGGAGCATGTTTGTGATATGATGGGTTTATTCAGCTTCTTTTTTTTTTAATGTTTGAATGTCATGTTCCTTTTGAAGGCATTAGCTGGGTGCCCAGCAAGAAGGATCTGGGTGCCAAGGGCTGCTGCAAGCACAGGGCAGCTGGGGCCCTGCAGAGGAAGGGCTGCCCAGTCCCTGGTACAGCTGGGGCAGTGGCACTTCCAGTGTATGCATGGTGGAAAGGAAGTGGGAGAAGACACCAGAACGTGAGCACCCACCAGACCATGTATTTGTGGCACAGCAGGGCGACGTGGGGCCTGTATTTAGGCATATGGGAACACGTTGGGTTGGTGGAGCACAGAATGGAATGGAATGGAATGGAATGGAATGGAATGGAATGGAATAGAATAGAATAGAATAGAATAGAATAGAATAGAATAGAATAGAATAGAATAGAATCACTATGGTTGGAAAGGACTAGAATAGAATAGAATAGAATAGAATAGAATAGAATAGAATAGAATAGAATAGAATAGAATAGAATAGAATAGAATAGAATAGAATAGAATAGAATAGAATAGAATAGAATAGAATAGAATAGAATAGAATAGAATAGAATAGAATAGAATAGAATAGAATAGAATAGAATAGAATAGAATAGAATAGAATAGAATAGAATAGAATAGAATAGAATAGAATAGAATCGAATCGAATCACTATGGTTGGAAAGGACCTCCAGGATCATCAGGTCTAACCTCCATCCCAGCATTTCCCTAACCACTGGACCACAGCCTCAAGTGCTCCATCTATTAATTTTTTGAACACTTCCAGGGATGGTGACTCCAGCACCTCCCTGGGCAGCCCGTTCCAGTGCCTCACCACTCTCTCAGGGAAGAAATTCTTCCTAATATCCAATCAAAACCTCCCCTGGCACAGCTTTAGGCCATTTCCTCTTGTCCTATCATTAGTAACTTGGGAGAAGAGACCAACCCCAGCCTCACTCCAACCTCCTCTTAGGTAGCTGTAGAGAGCAATAAGGTCTCCTCTCAGTCTCCTCTTCTGCAGACTAAACACCCCCAGGTCCCTCATCCAGGCTTCCTAAGGCAGTTTTCCAGCCCTCTCACCAGCCTCGTTGCCCTTCTCTGGACCTGCTCCAGCACCTCCATGTCCTTCTTGCCCTGTGGTGCCCAAAATTTGACCCAGGACTCCAGGTGCTGTCTCACCAGTGCTGAGTCCAGGGGCACCATCACCTCCCTACTCCTGCTGGTCACACCTGATCCAGGCCAGGATGCTGGTGGCCTCCTTGGCCACCTGGGCACATGCTGGCTCATCTTCAGCCCTCTGTCCACCATAACTCCCAAGTCCTTTTCCTCCAGGCAGTTTCCAGCCACTCCTCCCCAAGCCTGAAGCATTGCCTGGGGTTGTTGTGACCCAAGGGCAGGACCCAGCCCTTGGCCTTGTCAAACCTCATCCAACTGACCTCAGCCCATGGCTCCAGCCTGGCCAGACCCATCTGCAGAGCCTCCTGCCCTTCAGCAGATCAAAATTCCCACAAAAAAAAAGAGTCTGGTCTGCAGGTTGGTTGTCCCCCTTCTATTCCAGGTTGTCACACAAAGTAAGTGCTGCCCAGAACACTTCCCTGTGTTATCAGCAACCTTCCTCATCCAGCAGCTGAGCTGCCAGGCCGATGAAGGGGCAACTGTTGACATCAGAAATTAATATTGGAGTTGAGAGGAGAGGTGAAACACGCATCATGTTTCTGACGATGCTTTACCTTTCCTGACAACAAAACTCTTACCTTTAGGAATGTCTCTGGCATCACTTTGTCCTGGAAGTCTGTGCTGGAAGGGTCTCCTGGAGGTCATAGCACATCTGTCACCAACACTAGGTCTGGTCACTGCTTCTACATCTAGTTAAGCCAAGGACAATTCAGCTGTTGAAGGATAGTTCCCCCCCATCTCTGGTGACCCAGCCCAGGACTTCACCACCATCCTAGGGAACAATGTTCCTCATGTCCAACCTGAACCTCCTGAATTGAAATATGTGGACACTATCCCTTGCTCTGTTGTCAAGTAAAATTTCTGCAACACCTTTATAACTCCTTTCCAAGCAAAGGTTGCTGTCAGTCCTCCCCCTTAGCCTCCTGCTTTTTGCCAGACCAAACCATCTCGGCTACCTCAGTCTCTCCTTGTAGCCCATGTGTCCTTCTCCCTATTTATGGGGGCAGCACTTCTATGGGTAAGTTGAAAAGTTTAGCTAGAACCCTCCAAGGGCACTATAACAGAGCTCTTTGTAGCAAGCCTCAGAGCACCTCAGTGTCTCCCTATCTCAGCATTGCTTCAGGCAGAGGCATGGAGATGTGTCCGTGCTGCTGGAAGAGAGTTTTTCCTTTCTTTGGACTCTCTTTTTCTTCAGCTTAGGGCTGAGTGCACCTCGGAGCACACAGCATCCCAACCACTGCAGCACGTGTGATCCTTTCCTGCCTTTGTTTCTTCTGTGGAGCATCTCGAGAGTCCTGTCTGTGCTTCAAATCCATCTCATCACATCCCTGCTGGCTCAGAGGAGGTGAAAGCTGTTTACTCGTGTCAGCAATGCGCAGCAGCCACCCCTCCCTCTGAAGGTGCAAGGTTAGTTTAGGCACCCACAGAGGATGCAGCCACATTGAGGGAGCTGCACCCAGCAGCACTGGAAGCTGTTCAGAGTGGCTAGACCTGCTCTATAATCTTGCGTCTCTACACTGAACAGATAAATGCCCTATCCACATGAAGCACGCCCAGGAGATGTCTCTTCCCTGTGTTTCTCAGACTCCAGCGGCTGCAGCATCCTTTGCTGTGACTTCCCTGGTGCTGCACCCACCTCCCTCCTCCTGCTCCTCGCATCCTCCTCCTGCTGCTTACACCTGCCCTCCAGCCATCGCAGCAGTTCTAGAAGCAGCCACCAGGCTGCTGTATTTCCCTGGAAATACAAGAAAAAGTCTGTCTATGTCACAGCCTGCCTGGTTTCTAGGAGGCAGGGAGCGGGTGAATATTTGAGAAGGGAAATATCCCCCCCCTGAGCAACTCTTGGCTGACAGAGCCCCCCCCAACTCCAGCACAACCTCATCAGAACCTTCCTCCCAGCAGACAGACTCTTTCTACTCTTATCTGCCCTTTCCCAGCAACTCAAAGGCTTAGTTTCTTGGTTGATCTGTTCTTTGGGCTCCAGAAGAGGACTTAACTCTGGCTACACAAAAGCTTTGTTCAGCCACATGTCCTTGTCATTATTATTTAGAAGGAAATATCTCCCAATATGCTGCCAGAAGATGCCCACAGTTCCTATCCTCACGCCATGTTGTGGTCCCACCAGTAGCTTTTCACCTAAACCTACCTTGGGAAGCCCCAATGAGTGGGACCTTAGGAGTGCTCTTTCTGCATTTGATCCCAATCTGACACGTATCAAGCAGCACCACAGAGATGAGAAACCTCTGGAGAGTTTTGTTGAACAATAATAATGCTTTTCATAAGAAACAAACATGAAGCAACTTTGTGATTAAACTTTTATACGTTAAGCATTTTAAGAAAAAGCCAACAGCTCGAGTAAGCAGCATGTGTGAATGTTGCTCAGAGATAAGCCAAGATTCTGCTATGAATATGTATCAAAGAGTCTTCATGGTAGAGCTCTGTCATAAAATTGTGTATGTGAGGTTGTTTGAAAAACTAGTGATGGGAAGGCAAAAAAAAATGGGAGAAAAATGATAATGAGCATGCACTCCAGCTTCCTTCTAAATGTGTCTATCCATTTGAGAGGGATCGTGTGATCACCTCCTCGGAGAAGGGCATTATCTGGGAAGTCTGATGGTGATGAGGCACAGGAAGTGTAACATTTTGGGAGCACAGAGGTCGCTGTAGCTGCTGTTTGGAGCAATTTCATCTTTCCTTACCAACACTGTGATTTGAGTAATCTTGCTATAGAAACGACAAGCTTTGATCCAGACCCTGCAAAATGTTCTGAATGGGGAGAAATAGGGCTGGGACTTCCCTCCTAAGGGCACTTTCGCTGAGATTTGGGGTCTCTGAAGGGATTTTGGAATGCTGATGTGGTGATTTCCAAGATGGTTGTGTCGCATTGGTCCTAGGGAGCTGGGTAGGGGTTTATGTCCCCGGCACTTCGCTGAGGATCCTGCTGGTGACAAAGTCTTCAGGAACAAACACACAGAAATTTCCTTCATCCATTTGCAAGAAAATGGTAAATCCTTCCCAAATCTGTGCCCCAGCACTTACCCAGACTGGCTGCCTCTGGCTTCTTGGGGTATGTGGTCCTGCAGGGGCAAGGGGAACGGGCTCAATGGGGCGAGCTGGGGATGATGGTTGTCCCCGAGGACTGCAGTCCCAGATCCCCAAGGCTGAAGCTCTCTTTCCCCCCAACATCTACCCATAAACCAGCCTTTGTTTTATTGCCCAGCTCCGCCTCTGCCCCGCTTACCACCACCTATGCATATGTAAAAACCTCTTTGGTTTAATTTCTGGTTTAATTTCTTTCTCCCAATGTTTACACCTAAACTAGGACAGTTGTTGTATCCCTGAGTTGGCTGGTTGCTCCTTATGTAGGTTAATAAGGTTTTCCTTCATTATTTAGACAAGGTTTAGTTTGCTTGTTGCACTTCGTTAAGAAATTTGACATTGTAAAATACTACCAGGAGCAAAGAAAAGAATAATTTTTGTAAATTTTCATTTTCTTGGGTGAAAATAACAAAAAAACACCCCACCCACACGACATGAAAACAATGCTCCTAAATAAAACTTCAGCTAAGGCAGAATGAAGTCCTCAGGGAGCTCTTGGTCACTCAGAATAACAGAGGTAAGGTTTGACATTATTTCAAAATATTCTCTAACATTCAAAAGCCAGAAAATTTAACACTTCAGCCACTACCTTTTGTTTAAATGTGCTCTGTGAGTCACAGGATAAAACCCTGCATACTAGCTTGAACACTGCAAAACCCTTTTACTAAGGCCGGGGGATAAAAAGCAATGAACAACACTAATAGTCATTAATTATTATTACTAATACTCACTCTCAAAGAGGAAGAAGGAAGCTGAGGTTAAAAATGACAAATAAATATTAAAATTTTGGCTCTAACGAAGGCAAGTTAAAGATGGTTATCAGAGAGCAGCAGCTGCCAGGTGAACAAAAAAATCCCAGAAAGATTAACAAATGTATCAGGGCGAAAAGTAGGTCTGGCAATCAACCAAATCCTTCAGCAGACAGCAGTGATGAAATCAGCGATGATGGAGTGAAAGAAGCAAAAGTATTAAATGAGTGTCGTGTTTGGAGAGGTCATGGAAGAGGCTGCACGGAGGTTGAGCTGCTCTGTCCCACAGCAGCTGAGGGTGATGTTGAACAGCAGCAGACAAAGGGAAGAAATTTAATCCTGGAAGCCCAGGTGAGCTGCACCATGAGCTCATAAGACCTGACGGAGGTGGCCTTTGTATGGCTGACGTTTATTTTAATGAGCTGATGTTAATTTTAATGAACTCTTGGAGTAGTGGGAATGATCCAGGAGATGGACTTTCTCCAGCAGGATTGGTGAAATCTGAATGGAATGACTTGGGGAAGATGGGGGATGACATGACCCTGGTTACAAGCAAAATAACGGGACTGTTGCTACATGTTCACCAGTAATGAAGTAATAAAATAAGACACACACACCCCCCCATCTTATAGCAACATGAATCAGTGCTATTTTTTTTGATTGCACAGCTTGGAGGAGTTGTGTAGGCACCCAGGGTCAAACTCTGCCCCTCTTTGCCCCATCCTCTGGATGGGGAAATACAGGATGGCTGCACCAGCCTCACTCTCCCTGCCTGCACCAGGGTACAGACTTTGTGCCCCTGCAGACAGCCTCAAGCTTTCTTTTAATCCCCTGCCTTCAAATTATTAATATTCATGATCAAAATCACAGCTTTCCTTCTTCAGAAATTGAAAGCTCACATAAAATTCATTAATGTATCCATTTTCCTGCAAATATTTCAGAGCCTGATTTCCCAGAAGTTTATCCAAGGCGCATCCTCTGCCACACAGCTTTCAGTGCTGAAGAAAAGCAGCTTCTGTCTGGAAGGCTGAGACCTCCACTGGTGTCATTCCCAGTCTTCAGTATTGCTGTTGCCACCAGGCCGTTAAGACAGGGCATGCAAAATGAGGAAAAATTTCCTGGGAAGCACTGAAGACTAGGTGGCAGGGTCGAGGGTGGCACATCAGAGCTCAGGAGCAAGGACTGGGGTCTCATCAGTGGATGCTCTTGGAAGAGGGTGATGGTGAGGTCAGCAAAAGTGGGAGCTGCACTAGGTAACGGCCTTTTCACGTGATAGACAAGGTGCTTCCAATAGATTCACAGCCAGGACAGGAACTATTAGGAATATTTTTGTGTTGACTCATTTCTCCAAACAAAACATTCCAGTCCAGACAGGTTGTTAGTCCAAAGACAAAGTGAGTCATGAAAACACAACGATGGAGTCCTTCCACCAGGAAGGGCATCTACTAAAGGGCTATTTTCCTTAACAGCTCATGTGATCACAGTGTCCAGAGTGTAGAAATTGGCCATACTGACCTGAACCAGTAGAGGTGCTCCAGGGAGAGGATCAGTGCAAGGGCAGAGGGTTTCGAATACCCCAAAGTGGCTACTGGGACTTGTGCCAGCTCCTCACACTGGAATTTTTTCCAGTTCCTCACACAGGAACGTTTCCCCATCAAGCAAACTAGAAAAGGTTTTTTTCTCACCACAAATCATTGCATTGACAGGGGATACAACCTGACATGGAGCAAGGATCCACTTAACCTCTCTTGCTTGCCATCCCTAGAGATATTTCCTAAGGAAATCTTCCTGTGGCCTAATAAGATCTTCAGAGAAAACGTATCCAAGTCACCCATCTGGCTGCACAGCTTCCAAGAATTTACCCCCATCAGCTGAACCAGAGGAACCATCAGCACATGCACTTTGAGTCTATGACATATGGGTGACAAGCACAGCTTAATGTAGTGCTGAGTTTAAGAGCTTTACCTAAGCTTTACCATTTTGCCCTCATTACCAGCTACAAGCACAAATTCTGGAACCAGCTGGCTTAGAAAACACATTCTAATCTGTGAAGAGTGTAAATGGATCAGGATTTCAAGTATGACGTTGCTTTCAAAAGCACTTCTTCAGAAATGGCTGATTTGAACCAATAGAGGAGCAATAATGATTCTCTGAGACCTACTGTGAACCACTGGGCTTGGGTACTCACCAGTAGAGCTGGGGGAGGGTGGTGGTGTGGGGGTGGGTTATTACCTCTACATGCTGCTGCTGAACTTTCCAACTGGACATAATTTAATGGGAAAGGAAACTTTGACCATGGACATCTGCTCATACTCGCTTGGGAGGAGCTGGTTTAATATGGTGCAGAAATATCAGTAGGATGGTACAAATCCCAAGGCAAGATGCTTGGGGGAAAGCTCCCAGAAAGTGAAGTGCTTCCCAGGGTACTTCTCTAGCTCCTTGAAGGCCTCCTGTTGTATCTTAAAGCTATGTGTAAATAATAGCTGCAGTCAAATACAACACAAAGTGATTTCCACAAGTTCCAGGGAAAATACTGTGCTCTACGCTGGCTGTGATGTAGAAATCATAGCTGCTGAAGCCTCTGGCATTGAAAAGGTTATTTAATGTCCACCATTAAAAACCACAGGTCCTCTGGGGCTCGGGGAACTTCCTTGGGCTATTTTCAGATTGCACGACACTGATAGGCTGAGATTTGTTACTTCTTTGATGACCAGCATTGCAATTTAGAGTGCAACTTTTCCATAGGAATGGGGTTTGGTTTTTTTTTTGTGGCAAGGGGTCTAACAGGCATAAGAGGAAGTCATAACAACCTTGATGGAGGGTAAGAAGGTGGTGCCTTGCTAAAAAGCAGGAATATCAGCTCCAACAGGGTTATCCATGAGACGGAATGGGAATGAGCAGGGGCAGAATCTGGGCAGAGTGAGCCTCTTTGGTGAGCAAGAGCAAACCAGGAGCGAGGAGAAATGAGCTACTTCTTTAGATCTATGTGAATGAAAGGAAACCTATTCTGGTAAATGACTGTCAGGTCATGGAGCAATTCGTTCTGGGTGAAAGTCACAGAGAACAAGAGTGATACCAAGTGACCTGGGAATCCACTGGGTGCATGTTTGCAAACAAACCAAACCACGCATGGCTGTTGCTTTCTCCCAGCCTTCATCTGCCTTTGCTCCCATCCCCACCCCACCAGCCTTCAACAGCCTCTGGTTTTGTCTCCAGACAGGTACAGACACGCTTTCTCAGGAGGGTGAAGATTGCTGGAGAAACCCCCAACCACTTTGCTGCCTGCTTGAGCATTCTCACAAACCAGGGGAAGGGCTGAATGAAGCCAACATGTTTCTCCTGACAAATAATTTGTCCAACTCCCATTAGTAATCATGAAAAAGCTGTAGAGAAGTGGTACCCTCACGTGCACAGGATCTTGGAGAGTCTTTGCCTTTTTAACGTAGCCACTTTCATGGCTGAAGTAAGAGACGATGAGGGTAATCATCATCTGCTTCTTCATGTTTGCCACTGAAGCTCTCTAAGTGTTTTGGTGAGGATGGTCAACGGTGTTCCTAAGTAATGTCCCATGTAACAAGGATGTAACAGGGATGGCTTCAGTGGAACCACGATGCTAACTGGTACATCCATGTTAAAAGTCACACCAGATTTAAAAATCCATCAAGCCAGGATCTACCCTGACAGGGAGCATCACAAAATTGAAGATGGGAGGTAGAGATTGGCTCTTCTCACGTGTAAAAGATTGACTAGGGATAGGGGAGGTGACAAGGTGATTGCTTGACTTCCCCCATGCTGTTGGCAGGTTGAGGCAAAAAGAGAGGATGAACAATTCCTTCCTGAAGTTCTGGGTCCAACCTGGAGGCAACTGATGGAGAAAAGTTGGGTTTTTTTTTCCCTGTGTTCTCCTTTGGAAGCTGGTCCCTGTACCCTGCTGGAGTACTGAGGGCAGCCACTGCAGCCACTGGTGTGGCTTCATTAGGCTTCGAGCTTCCTCCTGAGTTGGAAATGGGAAGATTTGGACCATTTCTTGTCTCTCATCTCTCCTGTGAACCAGCCTTCTCTAAGAGGCATTTTTTCAGGGATGTTTTCCTATGGAATCTGTCAGCACAGAAGCAAGGAGCTGTTTCACTGAAGGAGAAAGCAAAAAAAAAAAAAAAATCAAATTATGAGCACTGGAATGGACTTAATCTTTGGCCCATGGACCTCCCTGTGATTCCCGATGACCGGGGAGAGTGTGCTGTAATTCCCTGTGCCCAAACTGGAATGTGCAGCACATAACCACCACGTTCACAGCTTCCCAGGCAGCACTTCCACCACTTTCAGCTCTTAAAAACAATTGACTGGAGAGATCATCAGAAACTTTTTCCTTTCCTTCAGCCATGTGATAGCCAGTGAGCCGTGGGGACATACTGGGAAGAAAGGGAGAGTAGATACTCTGGCTGAAGTATAAAAGGCAATTCATTGAATTCATGGGTAAGCACAGGGACAGCTTAGGACTCACAGGGCACTCAAATCCTCAGGGAAAAACGAAGATTGGGCAGAAGGGCAGGAAAAGATACAAACCCTGGAGCTAAAACATGGTAAATCTGGGAATACGGGCACAAGGACCACTTAGTTCAGGTGAAGTAGGTTATGAGCACCCAAAGCTTCAGCAGCACTGCGGTTTCAACCCCGATGGCCAAGGCTGCCCTGCAACAAAAAATGGATAATTTGATGCTCTTTCAATGAAGGAAATACATTTTTGACAAAGTTTGTGTAGGTGGTCAGGAAACAGTAGTTGGAGTTTTCCTGCCAGCTCATTCCTTTGGGTGATAAACTACCATTTTTAGCACTCACCTACCATTCTTCTACTTTGGGTGGCAATCTACTGAATTTTGGACGTGTAATACGCCCTTGGCTTACATATCCATCCTGAAGAGTTGGTAGGTGCTGACATGCTGTGAACTCATACTTCAGCTCGTGGCACCTGGTAGTGACATGCTCACCAATGATGTAGGCAGTGGGGGAGATAAGCAACAGAAGTTTTGGTTCGATGGAGATGCTCAAGCCAGCTCCAACTGAGCAGAGCCTTCCAAGTGAGCCAATCTGTGAGATAACAGCACAAGTTAGAAGTGAGTGGGATGCTCCAGTTTTGGCCAAGCAGGGCACTGACACGTCTGTACAGCTCCCAGTTCTGGCTTTACAGCATTGTGCCCCAAACACTCTGAGATTTAGCCCTTTCTCATGCTTATCTGGTCTGTAGATCTTGGCTGAGAACATATAGGGAAAAGTGGTTTGGAGGGCATACACAACACTACCCAAGGCACTGTCCACCTGAATTTAGGCAATTCTCTGTCACTGGCTGCTATTGTAAGAGAGGGTCCTAGTTCTTCATGGATCCCACATCAGCTCTGCTCAGTTATTGGATCAAAGCAGCGCAGGAGTGCTCAGGTGGTGCCATAAGGGACGAGGCAACTCTACTGGTGAGCTAAAAGGAAAATACTAGCCCTTGCAGCTTGGCTGTGAGCAGAACCAAGTGTAGCCATGCATTCACCCTTTAAAGAGACAGGTTGGACTGTTACCACTGTAAAATCAAGAAAAATAGAGACAAACAGGAACAGACCAGAGAGTGACATCTGGAAGGTCAGAACAGAGCCAGGGGAGATGGAACTGCAGGGAGGGAGGACTTACGTTAGAGGAGAAAAGGGATAAGACTTGAAAGGCTGTTAGAGGGCTTTACAGCTCTATTTTTTGCCAGTGATTAACACCCTCTCCCCCTTGGCTGCCTGCAGCTACTCCTCAGTACAACAGACACAGCCTACAGCAAAGGCGTTGCAATTTGTGTCTTCCACTGAGCCATTAGCTCACCAGCTCAAAGTCTGGGGAGTCTGATATCCCTCCTGTCCTTCTCCTCCAAAACCACTTACTATAAATGGTCCTAAGGAACCTCTTTTCCCTGCAGATCTCGGGGCATGAGGATTGTTCCCCCGCACCTCCTGACACTGAGATGACATTGGGTAAGTGCTAATGGAGAGGAGGGGCAGGAGAGGGAACCTGTCCCTGATGATGAAAAACAGGAGAATTCAAGGGCTCCTAGGAAAGGAAAAATACTGAAATATTGTTCTGGGCTCACCCAGACTCTTTCATTCAAATAGAAAAAGAATCTTTTTTTCTATGCTATTTAAAATCTTTAAAATAAAAGGGTTCACTAACAAGAAAAATTTTGGTCCCTTTTAAACAACAAAGAACCTGTCATTTAGAAAGAAAGAATTCTGAGCACTGACACATGGGGAATATCAAAATGAAGCTTTTTCTCATTTCCAAACCAAAACATTTCCTTCTAGAAAATGTGAAAATGAGGTGTTTTGACACGTTCAGAAAATTCTCTTCTACTACCTTCTTGGCTGAAAGCATTTGGAAAACTGAGTTGGCATCAACGTAGAAAAGTTTCAGCCCCTAAAAATTCCATCTTGTAGAAAATTGTGTTCATCACAGAGCACAGCTCAGCTTCGGCAGCTTCAGAGCTCGCCAAGTATCAGGGAGACATCCATCTACTGAACCATCTAGCTCTGTTCCTGTTTGATAAACACCAGCCAGTTCCTCACGCCAAAGTTTTTGGGTCAGAGAGGGGTGTAAGTGCCTCCACTGATGGCAGAGATACCTCACGCCAGGTCCCCAGGCTCTCTCTGCCCAGTGAGGAGGACGAATGGTCCTGCCCTCTGCTTAGAATCAAGCCCATGCCTTCCTCCTGACATCGGTCCCCTTATTAGTACCACATTAAATCCCAATTGTTTCTTAATTCTTTTGAAATAGGATAACAGGGCAGTTAATTAGCACATAGCAAAAACATGCAATTCTGATGAGGAGGCACTGGTTAACATACCAGCTACCAAATGTCAAGATGCATTTTTAGCACTGAATGGAATTAATTTGCCAATGTTCCCTTGCTAAATGTCAGGTCCTTATAACTTGTATACGTTAAACAATCCAGGAATTGGAAGGCACTTGTGTAATCAAGTTAAGCGCAAGGCGGGCAGATTTCTTTCACCTAAACAAACCTGAAACTTTCCTTTTCAAATTAATATTTCATTTTATAACAGCTGCCACATTAATTCTTAATTAAATGCTTATTTGAGACGCTCTACTGATTAGTGTGAACTAATAAGGAACAATATGAATTGTTTATCCAGCTTCTAGATATTTTCCTTCACAAAAGGAATGGTGTTTGGATGACTTTTTTTGTGTCTTGCTGTGCCCTAAAATGACTTCCTAGCAGAAAAACTTTCATAGAGGCAGCACCAACTTCAAACACAAGAGTTATTCAACACTCCTTTCATTGATTACTCAATTTAATCCCCAGCACACGGGACTCCAGGACTGTCTGCAGAACACATCTTTGGGAGTGAAAGCAAAGATAAGTCCCAGCAATGGATCGTGCTTTTGTGGTGGGGAGCTTTGCTTCCAGAAAGCCTAGAAGGATTAAAACCACTAATGTGGCCTCATGGAAAAGCAAAATGACTCAACATTTCCAATGTTATAAACTTAGTGACAGTGATGATGGACACAGCTTCACAAGCCATGAGCACGTGTGATCATAAATGTGTAGGGAGACGACCAGGCAAGGCTGTTATCTTCTTGTCTGCTCTGCTTTCATCCAGCAACCACAGGCTACAGACTCCTTGAATTAAAGTTCCTCTATCTTCTTAGCTAACTCCCAGCAAAAAATCTCCACCAGGAAGTTGTCTACACGCCTTTCCAACCCAAAAGCAGAGATGATGACAAGCTAGCCCTTCCTTGGTGCTTGTGCCCTCCCACGCAGACGTTATGTCACACCTCTCACCCCTCTCTGAGCCTCTCCCACGGCTGCTCCATCTTCTCTGAGCCTCACAACACACGAGCTTTGAGTGTGCCATGGAGTTAGTGGCATGGCAGAGTTCTTCACTGCATTGCCCATCCCTTTCCTAATAAATCTGAGAGCATCTCTGCTGGCTTGGGCACTGCTCAGCACTGAGCAGGCGTTGCCCTGACACTTTCTCCACCACGCAGATCCGTTTCATTCACACATTGTGATTATTTGTGTATAGTCAGGCCTGTTTTCCTCTCTGTTTATGACTCAGCTTTTATTGACCATGAACAACTTCTAGCATTTTATCACCTAATCGCTCAGAATTGTGAAATCTTCCCTCAGCTTTTCACAAGCAACTTCAGATTTGACTGTCCTGCAGGCTTCGTTGTTTCTAATGATCCACAGCAAATTTGGGGAGTTTGACAACCAGTCCTTACGCAAACATCAAAAACTCCCCTGTGAAAAAGAGGCAAAGGGTCAAAGCCACGTTCTTGGGAAAATTTATTGGCATTTTATCTTCTTTCTTTCATCATCTCCCTCAACCCCTTGCTAATTCAGAAGAGGCATATCACCTCCCTCACGGCAGCTTTGTTTCCTTAAGGGCTGTTAGTGAAGGGACCTTACTGAAGAACTTTGGAAAGACAAATCCATCCGCTGGGTTTCTCACCTATGCACCTATTAACTCCCAGAAATACCTCTTGTATTTTTAAAGCAAGACTTCATTTCTATTTAAATATTCTTTTTGATGAGTTTTGCCAGTCTGTGATTAATCTGCATTTCTCCAGATGCTCCTGAGTTGCCTTTAAAAGCTGGTTCCTCATTTGTTGTCTTTCATTGCTATAATATTGGGATTGATTTAAGCAATACTTTGCCCAACACGATGAGGAGTTCAGCAATTTTATATCTGAATTCCTTTAAACCTCTTGGGTGAATGCCATCTGTTCCTGCTCATTTCCTACCATTCATTTTATCGTTTCTTCCAAAGCCTCCTCCTTTAGTTCTGACAGTTGGTCAGGCTCGCCCCCTCTACAAAAAGACTTCCCAAAGCTCTCCATACCAAACACCAAAGCAAAGAAATAACCTTTCCTCTCTTCTGAGACCTTTATATTCCTGGAGATCTTTTAAACCTCTACCATTTCATAATTTTCCAGTAGTCTTCCTTATAATGTGTTTGAAGAAAATCTTTATTTCAAGCCTTAGTTCTTCAGCAGGTAGTTTCTCAGAAGCTTGTTCCACTTACGGTTTCCTATTTAAGTCACAAGAGCTCTTCTCTATTTTCATCTGTTTGGAAATTACTTGCTCTTTATAAATAATACCTCTTTAACTTTAATAGTTGCCTTTACCCTGTTGTTTAACGGGTGTTCCCTACTTTAGGGCTGTATATGCCTTTTTCAGTGGGTGATACACCATTGCCATGGACTTCTGATATTGTATTTCTAAATAGGTTTATGTCACCCAAAAATACTCCACCCTTTCTGCTGCTCCTTTTACTCTCTCTTAGAGAGATTTCTCATTTTTATGTCATTACTTCTTCACAGTCTTTTCAAGTATGACTTTATTAAAGGGGATTTTCACCTGTGGCTTTCTCACTCCCACAAAGCTCTGCCAATGCAAGCCTATAATGATCATCATTACAGAGTCACTCTTTGATGGCTGCATCTGGAACAATATTGTTTCAATACTCAGGATTAAATGAAGACTTTCTTCTTTTCTGATGGCATCTCTGAGCATTTGCTCCAAGAAGGTCTCTTTTGGAGTCTCTAAAAATTAGTTTCTATAAATCATATCTCATTGCAACATCAAACTCCACATGGACATGGTGAAAGGCTCCCACCACACCGTGTCTTTACTCTCCCTACATTTCAGTGAACTTCAGTCTATGCAGAAACTTAAGAGCTTGCCTCCAGCTGTATGAAGCTGTGACTGACCTTCTGGCAATTCGATGGGATGTGCAGCATTTCTATGTCCTCTCTGCTGCTCACTGCTCCTTGGAGCTTCTGTGTCTTATACAAGCTTCACCTGCAGTGACTCACTATTTTCTTCCCAGACTTCAACAAAGCCATTAAACATTGTCAGGTCAAAATTCACTACTTTCAGATATCCCTGGAAATTTCTCCCCTGTGGAAAGGTGCTGGCATACTGTACCAAAAACATAAACAACAATCCCAAATAAAACAGATCAAGACCAAAAGTTATCTCCCAAAAAGAGTGTTTCTGAATTATTGAATTATTCTCACTTCTCTTCCCCAGCTGTGAAACCAGAGACTCTTTCCTCCAAAAGCTACATCAGCAAAATCTACCACATTTCTCCTGATGAGATCCGACCTCTGCAGTGAAGACATGCCTCGTGAATGTGCCATATGTTAATTCAGCAGTGCTGTACTGCTGAGATATCTTTTAGACTGTGGTTAAAATCCTGATCCCACCAAATTTCTTGTTCAAGTCCCCTCATACTGCAATGAGGTTACGATTTCTCCCCCACCTCTCTCTTGCTGTGAGGGGGTGAGCCTTGTCCTGGCCCTGCATCCACAGTGTGCCTACTGGGGGGACAGGCAGATGCCACATTTGGAGCTTGTCAGGCTAGTTGCATCATTATTTTTCCATCTTTTCTCAGATTTCTCAACTCTCCTGCCTGTGGATGGTGTCTCTTGCCACCCACTCCATTTCTATAATCAGGGCAGAAGCAGTAGTTAGTGAAAAATCTCAAATTGGGTAAATCTCCTTCTCCGGGAGCTTAAGAAAGCATCTGTGGCTCTGTCCCAATTACCATTTTTATGTAGTTAGCTCTGGTCTGAGGGGACTGAGCTCCCAGCAAGACTGCACAAAGGTATGAAAAAGTTCCCCCTGCAGCCTTCCCAGTGTAGGCAGAGGGTGGAGGCAGCAGGTCCTGCAGACCCACAGTAGAGTCAACTGGGAGCACCCTAAATGAGCTGAACACTGAGATCTACGAGCAGTCCCAGCTGGTGCTTATCTTGGTGTATCTTGGTTATAAGAGAACAACAAATATGACAGTGTGTGAGAAAACTCTGAAAAACTGGTGTTTCACGCCAGCTGCTTTTGCCAGTCCTCCCCACCAGCAGCAGAGCCCTCCAGGTCTTCCTGCAAGGCCAACTGACTTTATGGAGGACACAACCCTTGCAGGGAGGGCTCAGAGGTCAGCAGCAGCAGGAGCAAGCAGCTCTTTCTGAAATAGAAATCATTGTGGTCTCTGACCTGATGGAAGCTTCTGCAGATCCACCACTGGAGAACAAACAGCAGCTGAGACAGAAATCTTGCTTTGAGGCAGATATTCAACTAAGATTTTCACAGAAAGGGAAATTTCCCTCCCTGAAGCCTCCAGTTTCAGTGACCTTTTCCTCAGGATCTCTTTTGCAATCCCGGGATATTCAGTTTGGGGTTTTAGGGATTTTTTTTTTTTTTTTAGACAGTCCCAGAGGCATTGGATATACATTGAGTAAATCTAAGAGCTTTTGTAGTTTCTATCAGAAGTTTTCAAGGAAAGAAGAAGCAGTTCCCAAGCATATCTTTCCAAACACAGTAACAATCCTGTACAGGTACATGTCAAAAAAAAAAAGAATAAAGAACACACTGTCCTTTGCAGCTGATCTTGAATGCCTCAGAAGGTCTGGGAGTCTCTCTCCAACTCAGTAATGGATTCAGGCTCAGAACGTTACTTAGGATAATGCCAGCAGTGAAAGCAGACACAGCTTTATCCTGTTTCCACAGGTATCAGGCAAGTTGTTCTTGAAAAATCTCAGGAACAGCTTGTTTATCCCTTTCTCCTGGGTGTGAGAAGTGAGCAGGCATGATGATGTGCTGGCTCAAGTTGTGTCGTGTCAAATCCCCTTGCATCCAGGTTGGGAATTCTGGGGGGAACTTCTGCAGGAGGTCCCTGTGTGTCATCAGCAACTCAGGGCCAACACTGGACAGCTTCAAAAGTGATATGGGAGTTGGCTTTGCTTCCTGGAAGCAAGGAAGGAACCTTCCTTTCTTGAAGGACAGGAAAAGCCACTCGGCTTCCACTCCTGTAAATCAACACTGGTGTGAGCAAAGAAGTGTCTCAGCTAAAAGGAAAGGGGCACATAGATATTAGGTCAGTTCTCAGCTGGCTTTCACTCTCCTGAGGATATTTATCATGGGTATGAGTTAGCAAGTCCTATATTCCCCTTAGCTTCAGTTTGACTTAAATATTTAATACGAAATGAGATTTAGGTGGGGTGGATTGATTCTTGCTGTCCTTACAGAGGTGGAGGGATTTTGAAAGGCAGACTCCATCTCCAGCCTGCCCTGCACAGACAGCAGTGTGCAGATGGGGGCACTCTGGCTAAATTCATTTTGGTGCTCGTGCAGGACACAAGGTGAAGGATAATTCTCTGATATGCATATTTAAACTGCCCGTGGTGCCTGCCTGCATCAGAAACACAGACACACAGGCCAGTCAGATTGTTAGATTAGTAGAGATGTGGAAAAATAACAACCCAGCCAGCCCAATGAATATTGATTTGTTCCAAATCAAACCCAGGATGTGTCACATGGTGATTTCTGGGCAAGGCATGTGATCCCATACACTGCAGCTGGTAATTGGCCACCAAAGCATGTGATCCATGCCCTGAGAGCATCAGGGCAGCTTGGAAGGGAGAATACTGACAGGAGAGGGGGTTGCATTGGATGCCTGGCCCTCAGGAAAGGTTTGTCTGTTACTAAGCAGAACCAAGAGTTTCTATAACAATACTAGGGCAAAGGATTTTATCCAGCCTGGTTTGTACATATCAGTTGCCTGGTCCTCACATATACTCATCCTCACCTTCAGCAGCGCTGCCCAAGGGGCATCTTAGCACAGGTACCTCTGAAATGTCACATGGACCCTTGAGCTCAGGAGGAGGAGCTGCCCCATGCACTTCCCAGCACTGCTGGTCCTCGTGCTTCCACCCCTCTGTCAAAGCAAAGGAGAAGCTCAGGCTCCAAGCAACAGGAGCTCTGTTCTCTTCACAGAGGAAGGTTTTCAATTTAATTTGGACCTGAAGGGACTCATTTTCTCCTTCTCTGCCTCCTCTGGGTCATGTATCCTTCATCCTCCTCTTTGTTTTCCCCTCTGCAACGCCCCTGGCACTTTGTGCCAATGCTGCTCGCGTGAAGCTGGCAGGGTAAATCAGGGTTTCCCTGTGCCCACCCTGGGTGCCCACTGCTCCCCACAGCAGGACTTAGGCAAGCTGGACTTCATCCACTTCACCAGGAGAAGCTTACCTCAGCTCTTCATATCTCCTCCTGAGAGGAATTCCCTCCAGTGACAAAATGCAGGGCTAAACCTCTTGGTTCAGGAACCAGCCCCAGAAAAATCAGGTTGATGACAGGTGCTAATTTTCAGTTATTAATTTAGACAGTAAATTTATCATAACTATGGGTTCCAGTGTTATTACAGCTATAATCCTACTAACAAGATGAGCTGCCCAGCTGGTACTTAATGTGTCTGAAACTGTGAATTATACTGCTGGAAAAACAACCCATGTGGAACAGGAGCAGGGGCTGGCTAACCAAGATTCATCCTCACGCACGGATCTAGCAGGAGAAACAGGGACAGTACTGGGCCAGCAGAGAGAGAGGGAATTTAGATTCAAGGGGTCATATGTGTCTAAGTGTAATGAAGGGAAGGTTTTATTCCGTGACATAAAGACAAGAAGGATTTTTAAGCTACTTCCAGATTAATGGGGAGAAAAAAATCAGTAGGAAATACTCATAAGGCAGCTCAGCTCTGGAAAGATCACTGGATAAAACCAGCAAGAGTGTAAGCCTTCCTCTGTTATGTCTTCTTCACCTACCAACTCAAGTTTAGTCACAGGATCATCCTCAGGTGTTGTGTCCTTGCATGTTCCATGCATGGGACTAACTTTTTTCTTCTTTAAGATATTCAAGTGAAGCTCCCTGCTGAAGACTGTTCTCTTTTGGGAGCCTTCCTGACCACAGATCTCCTCTTCTCACTCTAGCCCTCCGTGTCCCAAACTTCTCAGAGCTTCTGAGACTGAGATCTGAGCCCAAACCCACATTCAGGTCACACACAGTGGCACAGCACCAGAATTAATGTTCTCAGAGCACTTGGGAAGTTCAGAACATCCCCCTCCCTCCTTCCTCCTTATCCCGTGCTGTGCATGATTATTATTCCATTCAAAAAAAAAAAACCACAAACACCAATAAAGTAGATCATTTCTGCAAGGTCAAAGGGCAGAACAACACCAGGATGAAAGGGAAGAAGTCATGGCTCTGACCTGCCTGTCAACCACTGCACCATTTGTAGCCTTTGGCACATGATTGTTTCCTACAAGTTGTCCCCACCCTTGGGGACTGTTGAGAGAACCTTGCTGTCGCCCACAACACGTGGCAGTGATCAGTGGCTGGCTGCCTTAGACCTTGAACTTGCCAAGAGAACAGGGACTGGTGGAGCAGGATGGATGAGTTCTGCACAGTGGGATAGGATTCAGCTGAAAGGGAGAAATGCAGAGTTGAGATAGGGCAGTTGACTGAGCTGAGGGCTGAGGACAATGAGAGTCATGTTGGTTTGGTCTGCTCTGAGAGGTGGTATTTCTGAGGAATTGCAATGTGTCTTTCCAGTACTTGCAGGCTCAGCCTTCACCTGAACCTTTCAAACTGCCACAAAGCACAGGGAATGAATAAGGATTGTGGATGAATAAAGACATGCTGGAGCGTGGCCAGAGAAGGGCAACGAAGCTGGGGAGGGGTCTAGTGCCCAAGTGTGGTGAGGAGCAGCTGAGGGAGCTGGGGGTGCTGAGCCTGGAGCAAAGGAGGCTCAGGGGAGACCTTCTGGCTCTGCACAGCTCCTGACAGGAGCCTGGAGCCAGGTGGGAACTGGTCTCTTCTCACAAGCAGCAAGTGATAGGACAAGAGGAATCAGTCTCTAGTTGTGCCAGGGAAGTTTTAGGTTGGACATGGTGAAAAATTTCTAGCCTACATGAGCTGTCAAGGCACATGCCAAGCCTCCCAGGGCAGTGGTGCTTTGCCCATCCCTGAGGGGGTTTCAGAGCCATGTAGATGTGCTGCTGAGTGACATAGTTTAGTTGTGACCTTGGCAGTGATGGTTTACCAGTTGATATTCTTGAAGGTGACTTCCAACCACAACAGTTCTATGATTCTGTGATTCTAAAGATGAGCAGAATGAAAATTTCCATTCAGCTGTGCAGCAGGGGACACCTACCTGTGTGCACAGAAGTTTGCAAAGTCTGCACTCCCTGACCAGAGTTGGTGGGCACTTCTCATGTGTTCAACCACCTCACGTGCCCAGCAGAGCTCCACAGAGCAGGCAGAGCTTGCCTGGTGCTAGCACAGGGTGACAGACAGCAGGCAGAGCCCCTTCCATCACTGATAAGGCATCATCTGGCCTGTTTCCAGCACGAGTGCTCCTCCTTCTTCCACGTCCAATTGTTCAGGAGGAAATCTATCAGTCTGGAGTTATTTATCTTCATCTAACCAATCCCAACACATTCTGTTGTTTAGTAAGGGAATTAAAGAGTTCATGGGAGGCTATGATTCAAGCTCAGGCTATGCCTATGAGCTCTTGGAGGCAGAGAGCTCTCCCCTGAGTTCACAGTAGACCAGCACTGGTCATACAGCAGCAGGAAACCTTTCTGGAGCTCTGCCACCAGTCTGGCATCACGTTTGCAAGGAAGAAAATGGCAGGGGAAA
Source organism: Merops nubicus (assembly GCF_000691845.1). NCBI lineage: Eukaryota > Metazoa > Chordata > Aves > Coraciiformes > Meropidae > Merops > Merops nubicus. The sequence continues at coordinate 84,293 of NW_008626290.1, forward strand.
GAAAGGATGGTTATTAATTCCAGCCTAGACTGTTCCCTGGGGAAAAATTAGAGCAGTCCAGTGCAGGCACATCTGGACTACCTCACCTGGATGATCCAGCTTCCAACTCTGGGAATGTTCAGATTGAACTGGTTTATAGGTGACCAGGGCCTATGCCAAGACTGGCACATCTGGGGAGTGGGCAGCAAAGGAAGACTTTCTGAGAGTTCAAGGCAGCTCCCCCTGCCCAGTGACTCCCAGAAAAATCCGTGAACAACCTGCAGGAGATATCTTGAATGCAGAAGCCTCAAGGGACAGTTGGTGATCATGGAGGATGAATTGGTTCAGTCACTCAAACCACTAGCTCAGCAATTTCACCCAGCGTGTGATTTGTGGTAGGGTGCACAATTTTCACAAGGACTCTGAGTCTTCCTTCAAAGGCTGCAGGCAATCAAGAAATGATTCCTCACTTCATAACCTGATCTCTCCCAGAGTTCCCACGTCGTACCTTATTTGGGGTCTGATTTTGTCTGCTCCCAACACCCCAGTGAATCCTCTGCTCTCTTTGCCAGCTAGACGGAAAGCCCCCAGCTATCAGAAATCTTTCCCCTCTGTAGGGACTTACAGCCTATGATCAGTTTTCCTTTCAGGTTTTCTAAATAGATTAAAGTCCTCCTTCAGGTTTTCCTGAGTGCACATTTCTAGAACAGTTTTTTTCCTGCACTGGGGACCAGGATGGACGATGCTCTGTGTTGATGGAAGTTGATCAGCAGGTGGATTTTGTTTTTAGGAGGAGCTCATCTGTGGAGGAGCACAGAACTCCAGCAGCAAATACAATATCACACAGGTTATGAGCGTTTGTCAGTTCTAGGCAAAACTATCCAAAATAAATCCCCCTATTTAAAATAAGCCCCCTAAAAGTTTGTATTTTTCCTCCAGCAATACTCCATAACTCAAGTTGAGGAACTGGTTCTGAATATTCATGGAGAAACACAGATTAACTACTCGTCTCCTCTCAAGTTTTCTCTTTTCCTGAATTTTATCAGTCCTTCACTTGCTGTGCTCCATCTTGGAGTGATGTTCTATTGTTGCAAAGCTGCAGGTAGCTAACTAGTGGGTTTCCATGTTGAAATCTTGGTTCAGGCATCTGAGGGATGGAAGTAGGGCCACGAGATGCAGGCCCTGAAGCTAAACTACTGACCTGCTTCACTGTGAGCTGCCAGATTCTGGTTTCATCCACACCAAGGTAAATGTGACATGTGCAAGTGGCTGCAGGTTTACTTCAGAGGCATGGGGCTCAGCGCAGGGATGTCAGATGGGTATTTAGCCTTTCTGCTATGTCTCCCAGCCAAGGCTGTCTGGATCCAGGTAGGATGACATCTCAGTCCCTTCCAGGACAGAGAAATGAGCTGCTGCCCTATTGGGTGCTGTGACCTCCAAATGCTGCAACATTCCTGCAGCTTACCCCCAACACAGCAACTGCCCACCCTGGAAAAGTGCTCCACTGCCTCTTCTGCCTCTTCCCTTGCAACTGGGAGGAGCTGCCCACTGTCCTGCACCCACGGTACTTCAGTGCAGGACTATGTCATGGTGCATGGTTACATCAGGCTCTGTATGGGTCAGGGAGAACAATCTCTCTGGACTCTGTCCAGCCCACCCGGGCACATGACATACAGCTGCCTCCTACCCACCCTCAGTCTTCCAGAACCCTTGCTGGGAGCCTTACCCTGACCCACCAGTAAGCATTTTAAAGTTTTTAACACTTCCTCCTGCCGTGCAAACTTGGTTTTTGAGGTCCTGAAATTACTCCTGACGCACACGTCTTGGGTCCTGCTCTTTGACCTGGCCCTGTTGATGGGACTCCTTGGCGTTATGGTCTTTGGTGGACCCTAGACTTGTCTGTTAGATCAACACTGGTCGTTTGGATTTGGGACTCAAAGCTGGGGCTTTCTGAAACTGCTTTCCCTAGCCTGCTGAGGGCTCTGTTGTTCATTAAAATACCCTGTCTCAAGAGTCCCAATTCTGGCTTCCCACTGCTGCTTCTAGTTGGTCTCAGCCACTGGGCAGCACTACCCACAAGGTAGCTGCAAATTTGTGTAGGTGCATGTTCACTCTCAGAGTGTCTGTCTGGCTTCATTTCATTGAAAACCAGAGGCTTGTACCTCAGCTCCTGCAAACATTAAAAATAACCAGTGGTTTTGCCATCTCTGAGCCTTCCTCCTGGGGTGGGATGTCATGTCCTCCAATTTGTCTTGTTGCATATATAGAGGCAGCAGTGAGATATATTCTCTCCAGCTATTAACGTATTCGTACAACGAATGATTCTGGGGGTACCTGTTAAAGAAAGATGAAATATTTATAAGCTGAGAGGTGCTTAAAGGCTCCCTTGAAAGCCTGTTCTTCATGGAAATTGGCACTTGCACTGTAGTGAAGGGCTTCTCAGCTGATCAAGGAGGTCCTAACCTATCTGGGTCTGTCCAGTGGGAGACTATATTTCTAGTGCATCTTTGTAACCCTTCCCTGAGCCTGCTAAATTGTCCTGATTGAGATGGAAATTTGTGAGAAACCCCAAGGGATATGCATATGCACTCTGTGGGATATCTGAGAGTACAGCTAGAACACGCTGAGCTTTGCCCCAGGTAAAGATGCTTAATGGGGGAGATACTACCCAGAGAATTTGGTTTGTCTGAAGAGTGAGGCCCCAGCATCTCTCAAGTTGTGAAAATTAACCGTGCTTCTGGATGAAACAGAAAATACATGAATTAAAAAACAATATCCTTGCCAAGCAGCACTTGAGGTGTATTATTGTGCTCTCGCCTTATAGCTCTCTCCAAATCTAAATATTTGCTTCCAGGCTGGGCATTGTAATGGAATCAACTTCCTGTTTCCTTAATAGTCTCTGATATGAAGAGCAGTTTAAAAATTTTTGACAGATAGTAATAACCCCATCTCCCAGGCAATGACGAACCTGCTTCAGGAGCTCTGAGTACTTTAGAGGCATCCAAGAGCCTGGGACACCTATGAAAACCACCACCAGGATGTAGGCAGGCAATGCTGGGTCCTTAACTGATGCAGAAAGCAGCTCTTAGGAAGTATTTGAAAGCTTTTTCTTCAACTGAAAGGCATTTAGAGAAGAGGTGGGAGATGTGAGAAGAGAAGTGAGGTACAGTAGGAAGGATGCATCTGGAGCAAAGAGGATTACAGTGCAGATAAAGTCGTGTCCAAACTCCAAAAAGCCTCTGAATCATAGAATGTCCAAGTTCAGAAGCTTGCTGCCTTTAGTTAAGGTTGTGTGCCATGAAGATGACCATGCTGGGAATGCTGGTGGCCCAGGCTGGGTGTCCCCATTGTCTGTGTGGACATGGTGTCGTGGTCCTCTGCAGCAGAGGGGGGCTGCCCATGGGCACTGCTGCAGGAGAGCCTTGCCAGGAGCTGAGCACCCAGCCAGTGACGCTGTGCAAAGAGCTGGGATGCAGGTGCCAAGCTGGGAGATCCCTCATCCTCTGCTGAACAAAATATCCATACAGTCTTTAAGTGCATTTAGTCTGAAGAGCAATTAAACGTTGAATGGTTTGTGTGAAGAACTCTCAGGCTCTCAGTACACAGGATCCTGCCTATCACCAGCAGACTTCTCACAGAGGATGCACCAAGCCTTTTGAGCAGGCATCGATTAGTTTTAGGTTGAATGGGTGATCCTGGGAACATCAGAGGCAGGATTCAATATACTCTGAGTGGGTGGCCGCTTATATACCTCACAGAGTCAGTGTTTTAAAGAGGAAGTGAAAAAAACCAGCAGCATTTAATGTGCAGGGGCTGGGTAGAATTTTCAACTTGGTCTCCATCTCCTAGAAGCAGTTCCTGGCTAGGTTCTAGAAATCCTCTATTGAGCACAGCAGGATCAAAGCCCAGGTCCTTCAGGAAATTCAGGTGCCCAGCTTTAACCGAAGTGTCCATCTGAGTGATGTCACTTAGCAGGAGATGCTGCTCAGAGGGTATTGCCAAGGTTGAGATGGTGAATCTGTTAGTCAGTGCCTGAAGACACTTACTTGGTCTCTAGGCATGCCTCTGGACCTTCTCTGCAGGGCTGGTTGCTCAAGGTCAGCCTTTTGCTGAGGTGATCCCAGTTGGTCAAGCTCTGGAGATAACAAAGGTGCCCCTGTGCTATCAACAGTGGAGCCAGTGCTTCAGAAGAGCAGAACAACAGACCCTGCTATAGGACAAGGCAAATTCCAGGTGCTGGGGACCACGTCAGGGACCTAACATTGATGTCTTATCCAGGGTCCCAGCAGATGAGAGAATTAGTGATTCAGTACCTGAAGCCAACTTTTAATGCATTCAGTTGGAAGTCACAGAATCTACACCAAACATAACATCCCTAATCACTGTGAGATGACCATGGGAGGGAATTTAACCCTTCTCTCCATGTTACTGCAGGTCCTACACCTCTAGAGCCATGGGTGTATAAGAAATTCATGAAGCCAAGAGGAAAGCAGGAGAGAAGAGATAGGCTCTGTAGCTTGCTGTGCAGGAGCTCAACCAGGAGGGGCATGCCAGTGGTTTAGTCCTTGTTCTTGCATTTTATTCTGGGATTTTTCTTTTGGTTCTTACCTGAAGACTGTTTAATACAAGAGTGTGTTGTAAACCTACAGGCCACACCAAGGTTCTCCTCACCTCCTGGAAACATTCACACTGACTCAGTCTGGAACTGTGTGGGAACTTATCCAAACACTGTTATTAAGATGACATCATTAATAAAAGTATGTGCTAAATTATTAGCCACCCCCAACACTGACTGCACATTCTTGTAGTTCCTTCCTGCTGTTAAGAAATGGCTGGGGCTGTCTCAAACATCTACCAGTAACAGTGAGGGTGTCTTAGCATCCCAGTTGATCAGTACAAATGGAAGGAATTGCCCAGCTGACCATCAGTGTCTCCGCAAGGGGAACTATAATTTATCCAGATTACTCTAAAATAAAAAAAAAATGAGGAAGGAAGTCAATGCAATGAAATGAAGTCCGTGCTACAAAAAGTGTGGGACCTGATGGCTCCTATCAAGGGAAAAGATGGCACAACAAGTGTTAGGGTGGGGATGGGTCACAGGGCTCCTGCCTGTCCAGGCTGAGGAAGAAGAATATGACAGAAGATCACTTCTTTCTTAGGCAAAGGTAGTTCTGCCATGCCTTTGTATAGATCTTTGCTTAGATCAAGCAGGATGGGCAAGCAGCCGTTAGTTTTCAGTTCAAGTCCTGATGTACAATTTATTAGACACTGCTCAATATGCCATAAAATGCCCCAAAAGAGCTTTCACAGAAACAGGAGATTTGGGGTGGCTTCAGGAGGATCTCAGCACTGCCAGCATTAGGAGTTGCCCTGGGGTAAGAGCTTTTAAATTAACATTTGGACTAACTTAAGCTATCATTCCTTAAGATGGAAACATTTTCTATGGGTCAGAACTGGCGTCCACATTTTGGTTTTCATCTTGATAAAGCCACAGTTCTCATGATAATAAAGTTAAGCTTTTTGTTGGAAGATTTTCAGCCAGCTCCACCTACTGCTGCTTATAGTGTTGATCTTGTAATCTTTAAAGCTTTGTGACTCACTGCTGCTTCCCTTCCTCCCAAAGGAAAATATGAAGCTACTTTGCAGCAGAGGTGGGCGCATCCTCCCCCAAACCAGGTCTGGGATAGTGATCACTAAAATGCAAAAGACCAGGCTTGACTTTTGCTTTGTAGACAGGAACAGGGGACTGGACCGACTGCTGGAGCTGCTTCTGTATGGAAGGGAAGAACAACAATAGTGGGGTTGTTGCTGCCCCCACTTCCCAAATCACTTCTCCCTTTGTTATGGTCAACATCTTCTTCACAGTCTGCCTGGCACCCACGGTTCAAACCAGAAGCTGTCCTGTTCAAGGAGTTGCAGATGTTGGCAGGATTTCTTGTGTCTTTCCCATCAGGGGAGGGTCCTCAGGTCCACCATACCCTGGGATGATCTCCTGCCATGGGATGGTCATTCTCCAGGGACTTTGGCTATATTTCAGGGGGAATGTTTCTGGCTGAGGTTGCAGTGGGTCTCTGCATGTGTCCTGCAGCAGAAGAGGCAGAGCTTCTTCTTCCTTTACATTTGCATTTCACTTTCCACCTACAAGCTATGAAATCTTTGTAATCCAGTAGAGAGAACATTGGCACTTGCCTTTCTCCATTGTCTCCACGTAACTCTCCATAACTGATACTATTACATCCTACAGAGGAGTCCCTTCCAAGCTCCATCTGATCCAGCAGAGCACTTCAAGACCTGGAATTTTTTTCCAATGATGAGATTCATGCCAGGATCTTGAGAAGGGTATTCCTGTGACACTTCTCCTGCACAAACCCAGTGTCTTCAGGCAGGTGCCCTTGGTTCCCCAGAGGTCATTCTGGACAGGCATCACCCATATTAGATACTGTCCTCAGTGAAACTGGATGTCCTCCATCATACTCACCTATCACAGAGTACAGCAAACCTCTTGCCATTTGCTCCAGAAGATGAAGACCACCTTATCTTTCTAGCCTACCTCAGGTAGATGCATGGAAAGGCTGTCCTTGCTCTACTGAATATTGATTCATTCTCCACCAGCACCTCCATTGTCTTGGTCTGTTTGTCCTGCCCATCCACAACCTCTCAAGGAGGTGAGAAACCTCCTTGAGGCAGCCTTTGCTCCACTACCATGAACAGGACAAAGGAACAGGGTGACCATAGGTGCTATCATATGAAACAAGACTGAACAACCTTCCCCTATGAGTCTTCTTAAGCCAATCCAGGCTTTATGGACCTCATCTTAATTATTCTTCTCTCTTCTCCAACTCAAAGATCTAAGTCTATTTACTCTCCACACAAATACCTCTTCCTCCCATGGCTGTGCTGTTGTCCGGTCTACCTCTTCTGTTGTTTGTAGGGATCCTCCTGTTGAGGACTTATCAGCCCAAGTGTAAGGCTGTGATGGCTGTAACTAGGAACATGTTTGCCATATTCAGGCATGAGATGAATTCATGGGTGGCCAGCTGCACAGATGTTTCCTTGCACTCCATGGTTTTAAAGCAGGAGATTCAAAAAATGCTGGATCCAGGTCCTGGCAAAACAAGAAGAGAACACAGAGTCATTGATCTACTCCTCAAGATCATGGACAAAGGGATTCCCCTTGGGTAGTCTGTTCCTGTGAAAAAGCATTCTAGTACCTGGATACTTTTCTAATTTCTAACTTTAATCTCCTCTGCTGCAAGGCAGGCCAATTACCCTGAGAGGAGATGGAGACTAATTATTAACTCCTTGCTCCAGAACAACCTGGTACATATTTCATACTGTTCTCACATCCTTATTCGAGCAGCTTTACTCTCCTCTAGGGAAAACAGATTGGCTGAATGTCTTCAATCTTTTATATCCTATATCCAGCCTCTGTTGATTATCCTCTTATCATTCCAGCCCTATTTTGTGTCTATCATTCTTACAGTGCAGTGCCCCAAGTAGGGACTGTCTCCTTGACAAGCTTGGAGGATCCACAGCTCCTGCTGCTGGGTGGGGGTCAGCAGCAAAGCTTGTCCATCCCCTTTGTAGGACCCACTCTAACGCTCAGATCAGTCTCTGCAGCAGCACTGCTGGTTGTCTAACCACACCTCAGCTTGTGCAATTGTCTTCTCGTGTTGACTTCTCACCTGCCTTTATTGCATTTGATCACATGGATTTTGCAAGACCTTTCTTTTGCAAGACCTTTCTAATTGAATCCCAGGAGACATCATCACCCCTCACCCCTATGTTCACCCACAAAGACTTTTCCAGTTGCCTCAGTGTAGTTGTGTGGTGCTAGTTCAGACGTGTTGGGTACTCAGGAGAACTTGGTGCCTCTGACAATCATGACGTGGGGCTCGTGGGAAAGCAGAACCCTGCCAAACTGACAGCTGGAGGGCAAACTGGGCACCCTGGGGTATTGAAAATGGAACAGATCTCCATATTTAGACATTTAGCTCTGTCTGATCAGTTCCATCATAAATTAATAATATAAAATAATAATATAAAAAAATCATTACTAAAAAGATTGAAACAAATAGCTATTTTTTTTTTCCCTATGAAAGAGTGGCACTATAAAATGAGTAAATTGTACAGCTGGAATAATTTTCTGTGGGGTCAGATAGAAGAAGTAAAAGATTGAGAAGCATCAAGAATTCTGTTCTTCACCTCCAACAATAACAGACAATAAACCTCACAATAAACTCGTGTCCCCATTCTTGCCATATCAATGAGTAATTTGATTATTCATTAAAAGTAAAATGAGACCATGTGTATATATTTAGGTACGTAGCTGAATGAGACAGAGAATAGGTGATTCTTTCTTGATGTGGGTTTTTTTTGCATATTTCCTGTTTGTGAAACAGTGTCAACATCAATTCCACAAAATTTTTGCCTGTTCTCTGTGTGGGTATTGGTCTGACTTTGTTGGTCTGCTTGAATTATAAGTTCAAAAAGTTTTTAAATGAACTGGACCCAGGACAGATACCTGAGAGACTTCAATCACTTTCCCTGCCTCAGAACAGATTCCTGATATTAAATTCAAAGTCTAATGTTTTTTAAGTTTTCCCCATGCTGTATGATTTGCTTTCAATCCTATTTCCTTACTTGTAGGAGACTCTCATGTCAGATTGTGACAAAAGCCTTATGAAAGTCAAGGTATATCATATCTATCACTTTCTGCTGTCCACAGGCCAATGACCCCATTAAAGCAAGAGATTAGATTACTCTGACATGATTTGTTCTTGACAAGTTTGTGTTGGCTGTTTCTTACTGCCTTTTATCCTCTAAGTGCTTATAAAGTGATTGTTTAATAATTTGCTCACATATTTTTTAGACTATCAAAGTCAAGCTGACTGATTTGTAATTCCCCAGCTCGTCTTCTTGCCACCTCTCACCGATGAGACCTGTAGGTCATGGGAAACTCCCTGTTCTTTGGGAAAAATACTGTCTGTTCCTGTTTCATGACATAGGAAAGCCACAAGTGTTGTAACACCCTTGTGTAGCCTGAGCTCATTTTGTGCCTGTCCAACCCCTCCTTTGGGAACTGGGGGTCAGAGACTTTTCCATCGCTACTGAAGAGAAGGCTCAGGACCACACAGGAGTGCTGGGCTAGGCTGGAAGCCCCTGGCATACTGAGGAAAAACTAAAGTAGAAGTAAAGTCTCCCAATCTAGTGGCCTTTCCCACTCCTGTTGCATGTTGAAAGCATGTCAGCAATGCCAAAATCTCCAGCATTTTGGAAACAGGAGAGTGTGGGGCAAACACAGATCTATACAGCTGACTTTATGCTGAAGGAACTGTTGCTTCCCAGCTTTAATTCAGTCTGTGCTCCCCCCCCCCCATTTCACAACCAAAATTCCACCCCAGCTGAACCTCCCTGCTCGGGTGCTGGACCGTGGGGAGCAACCGGCAGGATCAGAGAAGGGCTGATAAGCCAGCAGTTGCCTTGCTGACTTGGTGAAGCCACTTGCATTGACAACAAGACAACATACTGTGCTGCTAAATGTGAGGCATCCCTGGAAAATATTCCACAGAGAGAGATGCTGTCAGACAGAAAGAGGGGCAAGCCCTGCAACAGAATTCATCAGCCACTGGAGGGGAGCTGATCTGCATTCAGCAAGTCCCTCACTGAAGGGAATTACACAGGGAAGGGAAGTTTTCTCCCTTCTTCTGTGTTGTGCTCAAGTTCCAGGAAGAAATGTGGAGTTGGCACAGCCCTCAAGAAGGACTCAGACTTGAGTGAATCACTGGATCTCACCTTAACAGCGCCCAGCCCCCTCCTGGTTCCCAGTGCCAGCCAGAGCCCTGCCAACACTGGGAGTTACAAGAGGAGACACAGACCTGAAACAACCATGAGGATGTCCAAGTCTGGACGTGACTGTGTTTGTGGGGGTGCTGGTGCCCTCTGGAGCTGTGTGCACATGTTCAAGTGGGGCACAGTGACTTCAGGCCTCACTGCTGGAGCTCTGCTGACATCCAGGCTGCATCCCAGTCTGGGGGACCGCCTGGGGCTCTGCATGGGTGCAGGTTTGCCATGGGGCCACGGGGACTGGGATTTCTGACCATGGGCAGCCAGTGGGATCACAGGGACAGTGAGACACTGCAAGAACCCCTGTGTCCTTCTCCTGGGACAGTGAGTGGTGTTTCAGGGAGCTGTTCAGTGTGCTACCCACTCCAAGTGTTCCCCCCTTCACACACAGATGCATAGGTTAGGAATGTTTTATGGTCAGAATTTCTTTCATCTCTTCTTAAAAGAGGAAAATAGCAAGTATAGAGCTTCTGCAGTTGCTGGCAGAGATGGCAACTGATGAACAGATAGTGAAGGCTTTATTCTCCATTTGTTTAGCTGTTCAGGAGGGGAAAAAAAAAATGAGCAAGAGCTTGTAGAGAATCAGTGACGTGCTTTTGGATGTGTGATAAAAGAGACACTATCAAATTCCTCCTCAGAAGTTAATTTGCTGCGGCAGCCAATTGCAACAACAAAGCTCAGAGCACCCTTTTGTAAGTTATTTGGTCTCCAGGAAACACCTTGTGAGCCATACACAAACCCAGCCCTTTTAATTGGACTGCACAGTAAGCCTATGAGCTACAAAGACTTTGACTGGTTCATGCAGTAATCAAGTTTAGTCATCATTATGCAAAACTAATTAGCAAGTCAGAATCCTTTTTTGTCATCACTAAACCGTTGCTGCACTTAAAAATGAGATCCCCAAGATCTTCCCTTTCCCTGCCCTTTCCTGCTGCTATTCTGGAATTAAAGCTTCTCTTTCCATCACGACAAAGGATGTGGGGAATATAAAAAAGTCTTCTTCACTCTTAAATATCAAAAACTGAAGACTACTCGTGTTTCTTTCCCAATTATTTTGTTCTTGGAATTCATTATTGCAGCAAAAATTTGAGACATTTTAAACCATTTATATGACTTCTGAAAAAAAAAACACACTTACCCCTGCAATCTTTGGCAAGCAGGGTTTCCAGTTTGCCAGACATATTTGGTTAACATTTCTGTTGCCTAAGTGGACTTAACATTATTTGTTTGTTTTTAAGTTCCCATGAGTCAGGAGAACTGTGGAAACATTTTACAAAGATAAAATGAAAAAAAAAAAAAAAAAAGAAAATCCTTTCCAAGATAAAGTATATCCTCAGTGCCTATATCTTTCTTGCTGAGCCCAGCAATGGTTCCCCAGATTGGAGGTGTCTCATCACCAGGAATCCTCGCAGCCTCTGAAACCTGCCTCAGCAGCAGGGATCCTCAAAGCCAAGCTTCCAGCTGAGCAACAAACCCCTCTGTGCCAGTGAGAGCTCGTAGCCTGAGGTTTTCAGGTTACCTGCTCCGTGAGATTGCTGAGCTCCAGGATCCTGAGTTATGCATCCTGAAATTCCACCAGAATCTGTTTTGTTGACTAAGTGAAACTGTTTCTTGATCCCTAATTCTGGGATAATCTGCCTGGCAAACGCCTTGCAAAACCTCAAAGTGTGGAAACCTCAGCCCCTTTGCACCTAGGTAGTGAGCCTGCCCAGTGTCTGTAGACCCATCTCTACTGTAGGACAACCCTGCTGCTGCTCTGCATGGAGCTGAGGACTTCTCATGGCTAGCTCTGGAGACTGCTTTGGTCTTGTGTGTATTCCCACAGGAGCAGGATCTATTTGTCCTCCCCAATCTCTTCAGCTCTTTACTTTCCCAACTCCTGTAGGATTTGCAAGTTTTCTTCCTCCCAGCAGCTCCCAGCTGCTATGGTCCTGGCAGCAGAGACCTTGCTCCCACGTATATCCAAGCATGGAAAATGACCACAGCCACCAAGGCAGGATGATCCAGTTCACTCTGGGGTTTCTCCACTAATCATCCTCTGTCTCATGGCCTCGGTCTGGGTATGGGTAGATGTGGCATGAATAGCTTTCTAACCAAGGATTTTTAAATTTTTTTTGGGGGGAGAGGGAGTGGAATAAAGGGAAGATAAAGACTCATGGGATAGACCAAGTTATGAGGAAATCACTGGAAGTCAACTACTCCAACTAGCTGCTCAAAGGAAGACCAGCTCTGAGGTTGGACCAGGTTTTGGTTTTGAAAACCTCTGAGGATGGAGCCTCTATGGGCAACCTGCCCCCATGCTTGACTGTCCTCATTGTGAGAAAGTTTCTCCTTGGCTGTCTTACAGTGGACTGGCATACTACAAGAGACTGCCAAGATAGAAGCTCTGTTCTTGTCTCATGCAAGGAAGAACCAACAGCATTTTGGAAAGCAGGGCTGGAATTCTGGAGGCTTTTGAGAGATGATCTGGCAAACAGCATGCAATTCAAGAAAGGAAGATGAGGAGTCTGTATTTGGATGTGCAACTGCACTAATGCAGAGTAGGGCATGACTTGGCTGCACGTGGTACTGTGGAAAAGGACTTGGGTGTCAGGAGCACAGTAATGCAAAAAGATGCCACTACTCTTCTGGGGGAACATGGGATGTGGTACAGAGTGCTGCAGTTCAAAGAGGATGAATGGAAAAGTTGAGCAGTGAGAATGAGAATTATTAGAGGTAACCTGCAAAGAAAGGCTGAAGTAATTGGAGGTATTTAGTCAAGAGAAGAATTAGGGGAGACATAATAGTCTGTGGTTACATAAAAGGTTTCTGTGAAGAGGAAGAGAATAATTTGTTCTGCACGTTCACTCTGCTTAGGAGATGGGGTAATTAAATCACATTTAGGGAAGTTCAGATTAGTTATTTAGAAAAGTCTTTTTAATGTAAGAATCCTTAAACACTGCTATATATTTTCCCTGGGTTTCCTACGGCATTTCCATTGCTGAAGGCTTCTAGGAACAAGATAATTTCTACAGATGCCTTTCCTGAAGGCCACAAAGCTTTCCTTGGGTCAGGGAGGTAGAAGAGGTGATTACTTCAGATCTGCCCCAACCCTGTTTTCTAGGGGTCTGTCAGGCAGGTACGTGCATCCTTTTCAAAAGTGTTTATGCACCAACTACAACTCTAGAGGATTTAATACCTTTAAGAACTGGATATTAAGTCCCTTCTGAAATCAAGACAGATGGCCCTAAAGTACCAAGGTAGTTTAGAGCTCTGCCTTGCTCTCACCAGCTTCTTCTCTGAGCAGCTAAGCCTCTGATGCCATTTTAGGTAAGATTAAGGCAGTGATGAAACAAATAGGGTCTCACAGGCTAAGAAATCCTGCACCCCTTTAGGGTGTCCGTGCACATTTGCTGCTCTGAACACTTCAGTCTCCTCATGCCATGCCCTGGGGTGCAGCCTCTGGTATGACCATGATTGGAATGAGTCCAGCCCGTTGACCAGCTCCCAGACATGGGGTGTAATCCTGCTGTGGTGAAAGGTGCTGACTTTCATCAGAGCCACAGCCAGCATAACCCAACTGTCTAATGAGGCCATTTATTCTCCACAAAAGAAATCTGGGGGGGAATGTTTGCTCCACTCTAAAATATATTTAATCTTTTTTTACTTGCTGAATCTCTTCATAATCATTGTAGCATTTATCTTGGCACTAGTTGGGCAGCTGACCACCGTTTTTCTACCATGAAACAATTATTCTAGCATCACCCTGAGAGCCAAGGACAGACATGAATACATCTATAACCACGGGAGAGAAGAAAAGTAACCAAGGCAACTCGTGCAGCTCTGCAAAGTAATGAGGACTTTCCATTCCCATTGCCTGTGCATGGCTGTGGCAGTAACCACCCTTTCTGGATTTGCTTTGGTGTCACACAAGATTCAATTCAACCAATTCCTTGTTTTCAGAGAGTGCCTCTCAAAAAACTGACGTGGGTTGGGTCAAACCCTTCCCTCTCAGGTTGGATCCATACCCAAACCTTTCACATCTTTCATCAGCTGAGAATTGGCCTGACAAATGTGCTTCATGTGTCTTCCTTTGACTGTAAAACAAATTACCTTAGCCAGAGCTCATCACTTCTCTCTTCAGTTCTGCCCAAGCAACAGAACTTCCCTACCATGCTGGCACATGGGATGGGTGGGCCAGTGTTCTGCTGGAGATGGCAGGAATGTGGTGTGTTTGGAGGAAGACTGATGTGTTTCTTGTAGCTGGAGTTCCACATATGGAAAAAAGCCAAGGACTGACCAAGGGTCTCAGCACAGGTCCTTATCAGTAAACCTTGGCTGAGTTGATGCTAGAAGACAAGGTTCCACCACCAGCTCTGTGGCCAAACCTGAGGGATGTGCACAGTGAGAGTGTCTGCTTTCTTGGTTATAAAAAGGAATCTCATGATTCAGTGCAAAAAAAGGCTCTGAATACAGATTTATCTATAAATCTGCCCTTATTGCAGCAGCATCCACCAACCGTGCCATAAGAACTACAGCTTGGTCATTTATTTTAAACACTGAATTTCATAGGTTGCCTATTTCCCAGCATGCAGTGATGTCAAACTTTTGATGTGAGACATCTAACCGGGAGAAGAATGGCATGTGTGAGATTTGCTTATGGTGCATTTTTTTCAGGCTGCCATTAAACTGATCTATCGCTGGAACAAACAATAAAAAACTGATTAAAAGTCAGCCCTTCATAAATTAAACATTGTTGTCTCTAGCTGGCAAGTCTGCCACTTGGCAGAAAGCTAGAACAATTGAACTTGGTGCAGTGTGTATCTACAGACTGACAGGCTGGGGGGATTTATTCCTCTTCCACACCACATTACCAAATAAAAGGTACATTGGCAAAATCAGAAAACTCCTGAACCCTGCTGGGCTAATGGTGTTTGCAAAATACCTGTCCCAGGTGAGCTACTTTTCAAGCAGATAAGCTATCAAACTGCCTTCTTGAAGGTTTGGGGCTTTTTATGAATATAGATATTTTAGTTAGGGTGATTTGTATTAACTGCAAATGTTCTGCTGGGTGAATCCAGAGATAAACACTCGTGCCTGGTGCATGGTGTCCTCAGAGGAGCCTGTGCTAACCAGTGAGAGTGCAGGACTAAATCAGAGCTCTTTTTCAACCTAATTCCATTGCAAGGAAAGGATGAGCAGGGACAAGAAAGAGCTGTGAGAAGGCACAGTGATTTTGCTCCTGTCCTGATGGGAATAGCACACTGCATCCCCACTGGGAACATCACATCTGCATTTGCATGTAGATTGAGCCTCAGGTAGCTTGCAAGGACTGATTGTAGCCCAGTCCTTTATGTCCTGTTGCTGTTCTCTTACTCCCACTCAAGCTCCCACCCTGGGAAGCACCAAGAGGAGGCTGAAGTGTTTTTCAAAGCTGCCTCATGTGCTGTCTCAGACACACAAAGCCAGCCCAGCCCAGTGCTGCTGCAGTCCCCACACCACTGCACTCAGCTTTGATGCTTCTCCCATTGCACCTCTGCAGTGCAGGGTCGCCTGAGCTTCAGCTTGTGAGCTTCCCTTGTGATTGCCAAGGGATTCACCACCAGCTCAGCCTGTGTGCCTGAGGTTTTTTACAAAGCCCCTTCTCACCCAGTCTTCTTTCTGTAGGTTCTGCCATCAAGACTATTGATTAACCCACATTTCCCATAAGCTGCTGTTAGCTTCCTCCTGTGGACTTGCATGTACTTGTTCAGAATTATGCCCATCTCTTTTTTAAGGTGCTTTTTTGGGGGGCTTGTAACACCCATATGAGCATTAAGGTGTTGGAGCTGCTGGCAGGTGCTGCTGGTGTGGTCAGCTGTGAAGAAATTAAACACTTTGCTTGGGCCTGTTCCTGGACAATTTATTCACAAGAATGGAATATGGTTTCAGATGCTCTTTCCCAGAACCAACCAGAGCATGGGTTGTCCATAGCTACCTTTCATGCACTTGGGGGAGAACAGTCAAACTGGTGTGCACCAGTTCAGTCTCTCTATTCATCCTTTTCTTTCTTTACTTTGCACTGTACTGATGCCCTATGACCTAGCTCCTGGACATCCTCCACATTTAAGAAGTGAACAAGGGTTCACCATAGGGCTTCTCTCCATTTTCAGGGTACAGAAAACTCTGCTTGTGTTGTGAGTCTGGTGAGAAGAACAGAGATTTTAGTGGTTCTGAGAGCTGCAGGTCTGGTGGTGGCATGCAGGGAAAAGCTTCTGACCAACAGACTGCTTTGTATGGAGGCTTATGAGGAATGCATCTTGGGAAAGAGAAAAAAAAAACACAGAAAGGTACCAGATACCTTAAAGGAATCTGGAACTACATTCCTCTGTGCAATTGAAAAGCAGAAACATAGCTCTCAGTGGGAATAACCCCAGCATCAGTGGGGAATGGATATGGGATTGCTGTTCTTGTTCTCTCAATGGTGAACAGGCTTTAAACCCAGAAATGTTCATTATCACCACCTCCAGCTGTTTATCCAGGTTAAAGCACCTTAACCAGCAATTGCTGCACATTTTTTCAGCCTACAGTGCAGCATCTTTAATCATAGACTCCATTTAGAAAACTATCTGCTGCCCAGTGCCACTTTGTCCCCAGGCCATTTCTCCAAGAGATCCACTAGCCAGAAACAGGGACCAGTTATGAGCTAGATGTGCTCTTAGTGGAAATCATGGTAGATACCATAGCCACATTTCCAAACCAAATGGTGCTTCCCAGGTATGAGAATGATGAATAACTGCAGCCTCGCTTTTAAAACCTGAAACTTATTAGTGGTTTAGATTTGTTCTGTGTTATCTTCTGGTCACAAGATATCATAGATCTTCTTCCTAGTTAAGAGGGTTCTTTAGCATGAAGCTGAAGACTCCTCTTTCATCTGCCTACAGCCAGCTTGTGGGTAAATAACCAAGTTCTAACTTCTCAGGCAGTAAGGAAAAAGTCTTTAATGTCTAATCCACCTGCTTAAGTGCACATTAAGGTGGAACAGTGGAGGACACACTGTGAAACTCACCTTCTTTGAGCACCACCCTACACATTGCTAACCTTGGACCCAGCATTGGTGCATCTGCTAAACCTTTCCTCTCTGGAGTTGGGACCTGCTGTCTGATGATTCTTCAGATACAACAGCTGTAAAGTAGAAAGCATGTTGGACCTAGAAGAAGTGTATTTTCTGTTGCATCCAGAAAACATGGAAAAGCACACAACACCAGACTCAGCTTAGTGGAGCGACTCTAATGGGAACAGTGGGAGAAGCCAGAAAGCAAAGTGCTATAAGGAGCAGTACCTACTCTCCAGACAATATTCAAGGAGAAAAATTATGCGTACTTTAAAACCTTTCCTCCTGTCATGACTGCCAGCATAGTGAACATTAAGGGCTGAAGGAATTCCTGGCACCTCTTTATCTGTCCCTGGACTCCTCTGCTAAACGGAAACCAGATTGAAAATCTGTCTGTCAACTTCAAATTAAAGCAAAGATTTCCAGGCTGGGCTTGATAAAGGACTTGGTGAGATGATCCTGCATGATGGGACTAACGACAGAGGTGAGGTCCCTAAGCCTGAACAGTGAGATATCCTGTGGATGGTTAGCCAAGACTTTGTCCTGCTGACCCATGGCCACCGCAGACACACTGAAGCTGTCTCCTCACAGTGCTGACACTGACAGGCTGTTGTGTACCTCTGCCAGATGGAGAGCACCTTGAAACCTGTGCAGAGCTTCTCTGGACACGTGGACAAAGTCTGTCTGTCCAGGAAAGGGGAGCCCTGCAGGAGCTTCTGCAGTGCACCAGCAGAGATCCTGCTGTGGGTCATTCATCCAGCCGCTGACCAGCCATGCTATAAAGTTACACCTGTGCTAATAAAGGGACTTTAAAATTCACGTCCTTGTGTCTTTTCCTTGCTTCTGTGCAATTTCTTTTTCAGCCTTGATGCTATCTGGCTGCAGTTAAATAGCTCCATTCTAAAGGACACCTCCTCAGTATTGATTCTGACTGCTTAAACTCTGTTATTTCATTCAGCCTTTTGCTCAATACTGTACCACACATGGACACCCTGGGCTGCCTAGTCTTCAACTATTATCGGTTTGGTATTAAATGATCTGTTTCAGCACAGAATACACAACAGATTCATCTTAATTTTTAGAAGCTGAAGAAGTATATAAGGAGATGACATTTCGATCAATTAAGCTGGCTTCTCTTTCTTCCCTAAATTAGCTTTCTACAAAGGGCTTCTGCAGCAAAGCAATGAAATCTTGAGGAAGAAAGGGGATGAACTTGGAAGAGAAACTATGACTCTGAACTGCAGACAGCCCCTGGCTGGCCTGGGACATCAGTAAGTGGCTGGTACCCAGAGCAGGACAAACTTCAGCTTGGTTCTGAATACAGGGGCATTGTCCCTCACAGGAGCATCTGGTCTCTGAAGCTCCAGGTAGGCACAGTTTGGTACAGAGAACTGGCAAAGCTCTTCATGGTGTCACCAGCGCATTTTTTAGGAGCAGCTGTTGAAAAAGAAATGCTGAGAGGGGCAGCAGTGCTGCAGAGGTGGGACTAACACCACTTTGCTCCTTGCTCTGGGTCTAGCAGCAGTGAAGCTCTGGTGACAAGGACAGATCTCCTAATGCCAGATATTAGGTTGTGCAGTGGTGCCAGGCTCTTCCTATGGTTGTTACCCAAATTGGGTGAGAGTGGCACCACCTCATGCTCTGGTCCAGCACCTGCTGAGCTCCCCTCCAAGGGCAGTGACGGTGGGTCCTGTCTCCAAGCACCAGTCCAAGGGGTGTGCAGCATCGTGGCCATTCATACACAGCAGCCCAGGGCAGCTGAACAGGCTGGGAGATGGATTCTGAAGCCAAGTAGATATTTGCATAGAAACATCTCATTTTGATTGGAAACGCTGGGGATTGGCCCAGTGAAAAACATGGAAAAGGGGATAACAACAAAACCTGTAAATATTCTTCCTTCCTTTAGAAAATCAAAATTCTTACTAAAGCTGTCTTTTGAGAGGACTGACTTCTGTCAAGCTAATGCTTTTTCATTGCCTCTGCTCCAGTCACTAGGGCAAAACACAGCTTGGACTAACTTTGAACTGGTCCATCCAAGGTGTAGCTGTCCCTGCTCTCTTGTGGCTGCTGCCTGGCAGCTCTGCTCTTCATTAACAGCCCTCCCCTGTTCTGAGACAGGTGAACATGTTAATCATCCAGTTCATTAGCCAGTGCCTTCCCATGGGGTCAGGGTAAAGTGCAAGCCTGTATATCTTAGCCTCACCATGCTGACAGCTCTTTCCTTCACAGCCAGAAGGCAATCAGCTGATGCAACTTTTAAATGGCAATAAATCTGCTCTGAATCACAACCTTGCCCCCCGTCCCCCCAATCCCTGGTCAATCAAGAAGAAAAGGAACTGCTCGGCATAAACCACTCACCCTGGAAAGTCTTTCTGCAGTTTTGCATGCCCTGGGCTCCCATCTCTGCTCCTCCTCTCTCAGCTCCTGCTGGTGCCACCCAGCACCCCAGCCTTGCCATACTCAAACCCCATGCATGAAGGGTGTGAGATGTGCCTACACCATGGACCAAGGCCTTGGGAAACTTCTGCTTCTGGAGAGGCCCCTTCAAGTCACACACTCAGTGACTAGAAACAGGCACCACTCAGAGGGTCTCTCACCCCAACCCAAGGCTTATGGGACCTCACCTCACTGACTAAAGATGTGACGACGAGAGCAGATAGTGTGTCTAAGGCTAGTGAGATGTACTTCACCCCCAGATTCACTGATAAGCTCCAGTGGCCCTAGTTTCAGACTAATTCTACAGTATCATGCAGAAGTATCAAAGGATAGAGGCTGGTCTGGCCAACAGACAAATGACAGATGCTCTCTATTAATGCCTCTCCCTTCCCAAAGGGGAAGAAAAAGGGAATAAGGGAGATGGTCTCACAGACTGGAAAATAAATGGAAAGAGCCTTAATGAAAATAATAACAATAAAATGAAATATATACAAATATATGCAAAACCAACCCCCCTGATGGCATCACCACTGATGCTGTGGAGCGGGTGCTGGGGAACTCCCAGACTGGACTCAGTGTCACACAGGAACTGGAGTCAGGAGCTGGGTTCTGGCACTGGATTCAGGAACACACAGATCAGGATTGAAGGGAGAACTGACAGAGTCCTCCTCAGAAGCTGGCCTTGAAGAAGAGGCTTGAAGACCGGTGAACTTCAGAAAGTGTGGTGACTTAGCTGACATGGAAAATCACTGAACAGAATTAGCCCTGTTCTAGCTCAATCTGGGGCATTGATCACCACGCAATCTGGCGGCTTTCTATAATAAAGAAACTGCACTGGAGGACAAGGGAAGAGCTGTGGACGTCATCTATCTTGACTTTGTTGAAGCCTTTGACACTGTCCCCCACAGCATCCTCCTTTCTAAGCTGGAGAGAGATGGGTTCGATGGGTGGACTGTTCAGAGGATAAGAAATTGGCTGGATGGTCACACCCAGAGAGTCGTGGCCAACGGCTTGACGTCTAGCTGGGCAAAAGTGACCAGTGGTGTCCCTCAGGGGTCTGTTCTGGGACCGGTGGTGTTTAACATCTTCATGAGTGACACAGACAGTGGCACCAAGTCACCCTCAGCCAGTTTGCAGAGGATACTGAGCTGGGTGGTGCAGCTGAGATGCCAGAGGGATGGGAGGGCATCCAGAGGGACCTGGACAGGCTGGAGAGGTGGGCTCAGGGGAACCTCATGAGGTTCAACAAGGCCAAGTGCAGGGTCCTGCAGCTGGCGAGGGGTAACCAACATTACCTGACAAAAAGGTGGGGGTACTAGTCAGTGAGAAGCTGGACATGAACCACCAATGGGCAGCAGTAGCCCAGAAGGCCAGTCCCATCCTGGGTTTCATCCAGAGCAGCATGGCCAGCAGATGGAGAGAGGTGATTCTGCCCCTCTGCTCTGCCCTGGTGAGACCTCACCTGGAGTCTGTGTCCAGCTCTGGAGCCCCCATCACAGGAAGGACATGGAGCTGTTGGAGCGGGGCCAGAGGAGAGCCACAGAAATGCTGCAAGGGCTGGAGCAGCTCTGCTGTGAGGACAGGCTGAGGGAGTTGGGGCTGTTCAGCCTGGAGAAGAGGAGGCTCTGGGGGGACCTTAGAGCGACCTTCCAGTACCTGACAGGGGCCTGAAAGAAGGCAGGGGAGGGACTATTCCCAAGGGTTTGGAGTGACAGGACGAGGGGTAATGGCTTTCAGCTAGAAAAGGGGAGATTTAGGTTAGATGTTAGGAAAAAGTTCTTCAGGATGAGGGTGACAGATCACTGGAATAGGTTGCCCAGACAGGTGGTGGAGGCCCCATCCCTGGGGATATCCAAGGTCAGGCTGGATGAAGCTCTGAGTAGCTTGATCTAGTTGGAGATGTCCCTGCTTATTGAAGCGGGGGTTTGACTAGATGACCTTTGGAGGTCCCTTCCAGCCCAGACATTCTGAGATTCTGTGATTCTAAGGAATTACAAACTCTTAGCACACTGCTGCACGAGCACGATGCAGAGATTGCTACACCACAGCCTGCACCATGAGGACATCTCTGCACCCTGTCTGTGTTCTGCATCAGTGAGAGGTGGGTGACAGCTTGGGGTTTGTACCCACCCCATGATTATTGCATGTTTGCTTGCTGGTCATTGCAGAGAAGCAAAGGAAAATGCTTCCTTCATTAAGAAAGAAACACAACCCAGGACCCTACAAGTCTTAATAAGAAAACTAATCCATTTAGTTTTTTTCCTTGGGTGTTTGGTTAAACAAACTTCAGACTCTGAACGACTTGCTCATGGGTCAGTTTGAAAGGATATTCCTGGTCAGTTGAGGAATTGTTTGGGAGGGGGAAGGTGGTTTGTTTGCCTGCAGCAGATAAGAGATTTCAGATGAACCATACCTAACAAGCTGCTATGAAGAACTTCTAATCTAATAAAGAATTGTTTTAAGCTGTAGAATTGTGGAATTTTTCTTCACAAACATTTTCAGCCAGACTCAATAATTATCCAGGAAATCTTTTGTTGATTCAAATGTATTAAAATAATTTTTGAGAAATCCTGCAGGGTTTGAGCCCTGAAGGTAGCTTGAATGCAGCTCCAGAAATTCATAGTTACAAGGAAGGAGAGCTGAATATTTATCTTAACACTTGAAAACTTTGCTGTCCACTGGGCAAAGTCAAGGAACCACTGTGAGGAGAGATGCTCCAGGCTCATCCCAAGCTCCCAGATTCACCAGCACCGTGGAGGCAGGTTGGGAGCTGCTGAGCTGGAAGTGTTGGCTGTGTCAGAGAGGACCACACGAGGTCAAACTTGTGGTGGTATGCAGCTTTTCTGCATCCACAAGTCAACATGTGAAAGAGGAATGGGTGTTTTTACTTTAATAGTAAAGGAATTAGCTAGACATGAGTCTTAGCAAAGCTGTCATGGGCTCTGCTGCAACAAGAGAGATCAAGATACCAAAGCTGGAACCTGAGATCAAAACCATGCAAAGAAATAAAAGGGAATTATGAACTGTTATTTCAGGCCAAGATGTCACTTACCATGGAGAGTGACAAAGAAAATTTCAAGTTAAATCTTAAATAAACAGAGGTGGCAATTTCAGAGCTGAATTTTTACTCGTGCCTTAATTCTGTAATTTGTGAGTAGACTCTTCCATAACGTAAGCTCAAAATGTCAACCATCAGGACAGACCATGTGCAAACCTAAATTACATTTATCTAAGCTTTAATCAAAGCTAAATGAAGCAATACATCCTCTGCACATGTCCTGGGTCTACACTGCTCTAGGTCTAAGCTGCACTGCTCAGTGTGCTCCAAAGGAGGAGCAATCCCAGGGTGATGTCTGGAACTGGGGCCTGCTGCTGAAAAAAAAAAGAGTAAAGTTTAACAGCTACTAGACAGACAAACTACTTACCCTCTTTATTTTTTTTTTTTATATTTATTTTCTGTATTTATTTTGCCTGCGTGCATTCATTAGACCGAAATTAAACATCTTTTCTGAATTATTAATAATCCTAACTGTTTATGAAAATACAGAGCAAATAAACCTGACAAACACTGTGATTCAGATGAAAGAAAAGATAATGATAATCTTTCCATATTTGCATATGGGAAATGAAGAATTTTGAGTTAATGAGATTTATCCTTCTCACTGGCCAGTTTAGTGGAATATTTTTTAAAAATCTGTTAAACTCAAGATCTCTTCATAAAACAATACAAAATACTACAAGAAAAAGACATTAGAGTCAATCTGTTCTTCACGCTAGTCACAAAATCAATTGAATTTATTGTTCAGAAAAATTAAAACCCTTTCTACATTTTATTAAAGTGCGCATCTCGACCATATAGGGAGCTAAATAATTGATACATTCCAAATACACCACCTACAAAATATTTATTGGGGAAAAAAAAAAAAAAGTGGTTTATCACCCATTTCCTTCAGTAGCAGTGCTGTGCTGCTCTGATGTTTACAGCTTTAATGGCTTTTTTTTTAAGAAGAAAACACACCATCTGCTTATTATTTCATTGTGCTTAACATTATTTTATAACAAACCATCGAATTTGCTGAAGATAAAACCCATTATCTGAGGAAAACAGCTCTACGCTAACAGGTATGGCAATTTGGTTCCCTTAGTGTGATAGTACTTCAGCTTCTCCACCCCAGGTAATGTGTTTTTGCTGTGTTGAAGCATCTATTGCTCCTTAAATCACACCTGGATTGTCTGTGGAGAGCATTTGTACAAATCCTCCCAACTGGGAAGCACGGGGCTTGGTGAGTTCCTTGCTGTGAAATGCAAAGGTCACAGAGAAGTACCTTCTGGGCAGCTGGTGGAGGGTGCCCTGGGGGTGAGCATGGCTCCGCGCAGGCAGCTGAGGCTGGAGAAGCTCCCCTGCCACCCCCCTGGCCCAGCTGCCAAATGGGCATGGGGCACAGGGCGTGCTCCTGCTCCCCAGATGTTCTCAGGTCTCCCGTGTCTGACTCCTCTCACACACACCTCAGACCTTGGGCAGGGTGGGGACATGAAGTGACAGCCCCATGGCAAGGGAATCATGTGAAGTACTGCCTGGAGACCAAGCAGCAGATCTCAGGAGCATCCTGAGGTGTTATCTGAGGTGCTATCTGCTTTCCTACGTGACTCAGGTCCTCCCAAACGCCAGGATAATCTTCATTTATCTTGCCCCACTAACTGGCCTGTAACTCCTCTGCCAAGCAGGCGTGCCAGCTCTCCTGACATCAGTAGCAAAACCACCTAGGCTTTAAATTTATCCCTGTGTAGAGTGCCCATGGAGTTTGTACATTATCTTCATCCAGGCTCCTTCCTCCTCCTGCTGCTTTCTGTTTGGTTGCAGGGAGAAGCTGATGTGACAGACTTCACAGATTTTGGAGTTCAACACACTTTTCTTAGCACATCTATACTATCATGCTGCACTATCTTATAGACATTAATCCTTCCACCATCTCGGCCTTAAGGCATCTGCTGTTGCCCACAGCTGGACAAAGCAAACCACAGAGAAACTGTCAAATCCAGAAGAACACAGACTTGAAGGATTCAGCCAGGTCACACTTTGACCTAAGGTCTTTCAAGTTCCCTGTGAATGTTGTTTCCTTGGTAATGTGCTCCATAGCATCTTGTTCATATTTAGTTTCTTAGGAGATCAAAGGGATTGGAAGGGAATCCCTGGATTTTGGAAAGCTGCCATCATGCTTCTGGGTAGGAACTTTTTGTTTGCTAAACTACTCATATTCATGACCAATTTGTTCACAATTGGTTTTATATTTTTCCATTTAAAATTCTCAGTATTAAAGGATACGTTTGAGGAAGAAAAACTGAAGTTATAATTTGCTATGTCTCTGGAGGGTCTAATAGCAGCAGAGTTTAACCTCCTGGATGTGCTTATTAAAAAGCTAAATCTTAGATTGTGAGAAGCTGTGGCATGTTTATTGAATGCAATATCCAATTAATAAGTAATTAATAGTCCAACAAAACTTACTATATTGAAGTGGGTTTTGAGGAATGGGGAATCATTTCCTGGCACCAGGAAAAGCAGAGATATGATGGAAATCACCAAGTGTCACTCAGGATTGTCTTTTACAAAGGGTACTAAGGGCAAAGAAATTTCTCCTGCTGTTCAAACAAGGTGTGAACCAGGGAAGATGTGTGGCTGTGATAAAGGAGAGGAGGGGATGAGATTAAGGGCAGGTTCAGGCAGCATGCAAAATGAAACAAGCACTCAAATGATGTGGTGATTACTCATTATGGGTTGGCCAAAGGGAACAAAGTCCTGGGTGTGAGAAGCTGTCACAATTAAAGTGAGAGCAAATGTCAGAATCACTGAGCTAATAAACTCTGGAGAAGGGGAGTCAGTAACCTCCTTCCAGAATTTGGGCTGGCTTAGCATGCGGAGCCACACTCCTTGTAGGAAATGCATTCAGTGGATTTCTCTGGTTTGGGGTGGCTGGATATGGCTGCAGAGTAACAAGTACAGCACCTGTAGCTGAAACAGAACAAAAAAAGAAGTGCCTGTGGCTTGTTATTGTGACCTGTGTGTTAATAAAAGCTGTAAGGGAACAGCTGAATGAAAAATAGCGAAACCAGTTAAGTGCCTGGCAAATGAAATTACTTATATCACCTCTTACCACTGGTAAATTGTGCCAGAATAATTTGATGCAGTCCTGTGATAAGAAAACTGCTTCCCTAGGTGAAAGCATTAAGGGTGCCTCCCCAGAGATATTACTGGGAGTGGAAGGAAACTGTCTTCTGCAGCAGCAAGATGTGGCACATCCACCTTTCTCATTCAGAGAGCTTCTATTCCAGGTGCTCACAGCTCCAGAGAGGGGCAGACTGAGGCCCTCTTTGGAGCTTTGTAGGTTAAACACCTTCAGGCTGGGAAGAATCACATTGGTTCATTGCCTTCGTTACAGCAAGAAGGTTTGTTTGGCAATCCCAGAAAAAATAATTAAAGCAGATCCTTCTATTCAGGTGATTGCTTGGTACACAAAAGGCTCTTGACTCCCTGAGTCATACAAATCCTTACCAGCAGTGGGCACAGCCCTTTGGGCTCTGCTTTGATGATGTGTACTTTTGCCAAGAACATAGTACAAAAAAGATGCTTTGTGCCAGCTTTTGCCATATTAATTGAATATTTGTAGCCCTTATTATTTGGCTAGTATAAAACAAGCTCAGAAGGCTGGAGCAGCTCTCCTGTGAGGACAGACTGAGAGAGTTGGGGCTGTTCAGTCTGGAGAGGAGAAGGCTCCGAGGGGACCTTATTGTGGCCTTCCAGTATCTTAGGGGGGCTACAAGAAAGCTGGGGAGGGACTTTTTAGGCTATCGAGTAACAACAGGACTAGGGGGAATGGGGCAAAGCTGGCAGTGGGCAGATTCAGGCTGGATGTGAGGAAGAAGTTCTTCCCCAGGAGAATGGTGAGACCCTGGAAGGGGTTGCCCAGGGAGGTGGTTGAGGCCCCATCCCTGGAGGTCTTTAAGGCCAGGCTGGATGAGGCTCTGGGCAGCCTGATCTAGTGGGAGATGTCCCTGCTCATGGCAGAGGGGTTGGAACTGGGTGATCCTTGTGGTCCCTTCCAACCCTGACAGATTGATTCTGATTCTGATTCTGATTCTGTTTTAGCAGGGGACTTAGTAGCGTTGGCTTGATGGTTGGACTTGATGATGTTAAAGATCTCTTCCAACCTAAAGGATTCTATGATTCTGAGCTGCTGCACATATCCAGCTCTCCATTTCCCAAGACAACAGGGAATCAGGACACCTTGGATAGCAACTTGCAAGGATGCCTCCAGCACATGGAGGACTTGGTGCAGAGCTGCTCAGACACATGGGACACACACTGCAGAGCCAGAATATTTTCATGTTCCCCACAACCTGTGGCTCCCAGGGCATCCATTGCCATAACCACATCTGCACCAGTAACCCTTCTCAGTGACAAAGGGACATGCTTCACAAATATCAGCCACTGCTTCTTCCTCTTGGTCCTGGGGAAACTCCTGTTTCCTTCCTGGGTTCCCTTGGCTCTGCCTGAGATGCTGCTGGGCTAGACACAGCAGCACTGTGCAGAGAAACACAAACTACCCTGAATGATGATGGGTGATGTGTGTGGTGGATGAAAACAAAAGGAACTGGAAGAGAGATGTGCCTGGAAGCACTGTGGCCAAGTCCTTTAGGTAATGGTGTTTGCCTGTAGCATCAATAACCTGCCTATGGAGAAGAGAGTTGATCTATATAACATAAATTTTAAAAACACAGCCAAACCAAATTGTTTACATAGTGTCAAAATATTTAGAGGATTTTTTTTTCCCAACCTGTTTTGTAACTCAGTTTAAGGTAAAACACAGTTTGGGTGTCTTGAAATTTCCTGAAGGGTAGCAATTTTGGGTTTATACCAGCTTTCAGTACAGTTGCCACCCTGTGTTTTGTATCTCAACTTGGGGTTGATTTAAAGCAGACCTTTAGAAACGAGACACACAATTGAGGTTTAAAGACTCCCGTTGATCCACCACATGCTTCATTGGGTTACTGTTGAAAATGTGTACCTTACCCCTAATCATTCCATCCCAGCCTCTATTAAAGGGCAATCCCTGCTCAGAGAGACAGGGGAGGTCTGTGCATGTCAAAGGAAATGCTTTTGCTATGAAAGAATAACATGTGGGAAAGCTTCAAATGATTTTTGGTACACTTCTAACTTCAAAAATTCCTTTTGGCTGAATCATCATTGGCAGTGCCATTAATCCTGATTATTGTTAGTTATGGAATCTTATTTCTAATGAAAATTTTCATTGCCTTTGAAGCTGCAGTTTGCTCCTTCCTAGCACCAAAATAATCACATAAGGCCTTAGAGTTCAGAGCAATGGTCTGTCATACTATATGGCTCTTGGATATCATTAACAAGTTATTTGATAATTACTTCCTAATAAATTTTGAATCTTTTGTTAAAATTATTCATTTAAAGTTCATAAAACTGTCACACAAACCACGTTCTTTAATGTCTCTAAGTTCCATTTTCATGAATAAAACATATACACATTTAAGAGCTCTCAAGTCTATACTTTAAAACAATTAGAAATCCAAGAAGTTCATTAAAAGTATGACCTGAATATCCATTCAGTTAAAGGAAGTTTGCTGCTACTCCTTCTCCTGGATTTCTTATTGGTGTTTTCATGCATTGCAACTCTCAGGTTCCCCGAGGAGGAAGCTCAAGGTGTCCCACCACTCTGAATGATGGCAGAGTATCAGATGGTGATCAGGTAGT
>NW_008626291.1:0-32659 GCF_000691845.1 Merops nubicus
TACAAAACCAGTATCAAGCCCAGCTCCCCTCCCCGATGGCAGTATGTCACTATCTCCCCAAATGCTGGGGAGCAGCCCCCTGGGGAAAAGTCCCAGGCTGGATGCAGCTGCAACTGGGTACAGGAGCTGGATTCTGGAACTCGATTCAGGAACACACAGCTCGGGATCAAAGGCTGAGTGGATGAGTCCTCCTCGGATGCCAGCCATTGGAGGAGCGGCAATAGGGGAGGAAGAAGGCAGAAGAGCTTGACCCACATGATCCTTCAGCTTTTATACTGAGTATGACAGATGTGGGATTGAATACCCCAGTGGTGAATTTTAGGATCACTTATCTTGTCCACTCCACCCTGCAGGCGCAGCTTTACTTTCTGTCCCCCTCCGTGTGGTGCATGGGATTTAGCAGTCACCTCAGTCTGCACACCAGTCCCTGGCAGTAACTCTAAACATGGAGCATTGTCACTGCTAGAAGCAGATGCTGTCTGTGGAAATATGGTGCTAAGTTCAGAAAGTGCAGTTAATTAGAAGAGCTTTAGCTGAAAAGTAAAATCACTGAACAGAATTAGTTCTGTTCTACCCCAAACTAGGACAGTGCCTGTCCCAGAAACCTCAAGCTTTGATATTTAGTGATTCATTAGATTTGTTATGAATAGGCCATAAATAATTGCCCTTAAATCATAGTCATAACTTACAGGCAAGTTACTACTGAATTTCAGCTCTATGGGGTTTTTATATATAGCAGCTGGCACTTAAATAGAAAATTATTTTTGTTGAATAGTGTTTGAATAATCTGCATTTCTATTTCTATTTGAAACAGTTGCTGAGAATGTTTTTGGACAGGGGTGAGATGCTTTCTTTAGAGTGACCACTTTATCCCTGATTTTAAATACAAAAATGCTGTTTTCTTTAATTCTTGTGTTAAGGTCACATGAAGTGACTGTTGAGTACTTTGTCATTGTGGGGAATGGAGGATACTATAATTGTTTGGCAACTGGAGATTGAATGTACCTCAGCTTTATCTGTTTTAATAGACTTGTTACTTAGGGATTTATGCAAAAATGGAAGACATTGCAAGAGCATGCGAGAAATGACATCATAATAGAGATATACCACAGACATGCCTACATGAAAATGGAAGTTTGGAAGCTGCCTTTTTCAGGACTGGTAGAAGATTTTAATCCATTTTGCCAGTGCAAGGATCAGGAATGCAAAACGTACAGCTTGAAAGTCTGACTTAGGGAGAAAGCATTTCATAGGCAACTGGGAACTATCAGCTCAAGCTTAGGTATGAGGGGCAGCCTTAGGCGTTCACTGTGCTATGGTGAAGGTCAGAAATATTTTATCACAGATAATTTTTAGTTGGAGACCTACTTTACTTGCATGATTATATAAGGAGCTAATTCCAGAGTATTTGTTGTAATGTTGAAAATATATACAAATTATGCACAGTGGCTTGAAGTTAGTACTTGATATTTCCATATAGTTTTCTATACTGAATCCTACTAATGGCTGTCCAATGCGTGTAGATACAGCAAACTGTGTCTGCCTCACATGTAAAGTAGGTAAGACTTAAGCTTTAAGTTCTACATTGCATTTACTCTTCTGTAAAAAGAAAAAACATTTTTTTAAATAAGCTTGAATCTGGATTTTACTTTGTAAATGCTTAATATTTCTTTTTTTCTGCTGTACTAGATGCTTGTGACCACTCCAGAGAAATGGGATGTAGTGACAAGAAAAAGTGTTGGTGATGTAGCCCTGTCTCAGCTGGTAAAACTCTTAATTCTCGATGAAGTTCATCTGTTGCATGAAGACAGAGGACCTGTACTTGAAAGCATAGTAGCACGTACTTTACGTCAGGTAAGAGCAAAAATCTTCAAACTCATTTTATTTTGCTCAAGGATAAATAGATTGCAGGGTAAAAGGAGAAATGCCTAGACAATGAAATCAAAACACTTAAGCAGCTTACAATTCATTGTATAGCTGTGCTTTACAAGGAATGATGAAAATTTTTTGTCTTCTACCTTTTCTTCTCTATATATCAAGTATCACATTCATAGGATGCATATTTTATTCCAGGGCTATTTCTTTACCTATGTTTCATTTATTTAATATTAATTTGCACTACCCTACAAGTAACAGCAAAATTATACATTTTTAAACAAATTATAATAGTAGGTTTATGTTTTAATGTAACCGATATTGAATGTATTTTCGTACCAGGGATGCTGGTTTTTAGTTAGCAGTTTTCCTAGGAGACTTTTTTTTTTTTTAATTAAGACTGGTGCCCTAAATCTAAGTAAATGTTCAGCACAGATAGAGAAATACCACATAATATTTACTTTAACATAACCGGTCCTTTTTTATTTTTCTATGCTTTAGCACTAGTTTCTAAATACCAAGATTTGAAGTGGCAAAAGGAGAAAAGGATGAATGTGTGGGGGTTTATTTCTTAAATCTTGTACAGATTCTTGTAAGGATTCCGAGTTAGGAAATAAATAAGATTGGTCTCAATGATGAGATGTGCCCCTACAAGAAAAATAAAATGTGGAATTTAGGGATGAATAAAAAGGATAGAATTAAGATAAATAAACACTTGTAAGGAGAGGATAGGTTCTTATTTTTTCTTTTGTTGTGCAGAGCAAAAGTATGGCAATACAAAGCCTTGTTAAGGCTCTCTGGATCATCTTATTCCAGCCCCTCTAAGAACAGAATAAAATGGATGTTTGCTCTAACCCAGTACAGAAAGTGTAAAGTTCCTGTATAAAGAACAACATAAGCAATAATTCCATTAAAGCTAAACTTGAAAAGATTTATTTTTTTTTAAGTGGAGCGTGGGGCTTTGTGAAGCCCTCAAGGGCACTAAAGCTTAACCTGTTTGATATTGTATTTTCTGTCTTAAATGGTTTTGTTAACCTTGTTTTCCTTAGATGTCTTTAAGGTATCTCAGCTTTTAGCGATGGCCATGATGATTATTTTCTTTATGTCAGATTGCAAGAGTCATTCAGTTTATCATGTGAAGTTTAGTGAGCCTTGTAAGGTGGGCTTCAGCTGTGCAAATAGATCACAGAATCCCAGAATGGTAGAAGTCAGAAGGGACCTCTGGAGATCACCTAGTCCAACCCCCCTGCTAAAGCAGGTTCACCTAGGGCAGGCTGCACATCTTTGTGTCCAGGCAGGTTTTGGAAGTCTCCAGAGAAGGAGTCTCCACCATCTCTCTGGGCAGCCTGTTCCAGTGCTCTGTCACCCTCATACTAAAGAAGTTTTTCCTGGTGTTGAGGTGGAACTTCCTC
Organism: Merops nubicus; assembly: GCF_000691845.1. Taxonomy (NCBI): domain Eukaryota; kingdom Metazoa; phylum Chordata; class Aves; order Coraciiformes; family Meropidae; genus Merops; species Merops nubicus. The sequence continues at coordinate 3,288 of NW_008626291.1, forward strand.
TGTTATAGTTTGTACCTATTGCCCCTTGTCCTATCACTGGGCACCACTGAAAAGAGGCTGGCCCCATCCTCTTGACACTCACCCTTTAAATATTTATAAACACTGACAAGATCCTCTCCCAGCCACCTCTTCTCCAGGCTAAACAGACCAGGTCTCTCAGCCTTTCCTTGTAAGAGATATCTAGAGATATTTTATTTGCCACAGATTATTCAGCCTGGCATCTGAATTTCTCCTTCATTCAGACACAAATCTTGCATAGATCATTTCCTTTTGTGTTTTTCAGGCCTTTGCAGGTAAACTTAAGGAAAATAAAATCTGAAGCAGTTATGACTTGGGTACTGAATCCTACCCTTAGTGCATTTATTGTAATACAGCAGTATCTTGCTTCAACGCTCATTTGAAGAATAGCTCTCTAGTATGCCTTAGTCTAGAATTTCAAGGTTTGTTTTGCCTACCAAGCTGGAGTTTTATTCATCTGGAATTGGAGCTACTCATTTGTAAACATTCCTTAAGTGAAACAGCCATGAAAAAAAAAAAACACAAATCTTGAAAATCTCACTACCTTTCTGAAGACCTTATTTATTCTAAGTTGGCAAGAAAGGTAGTAATGGAGACTACTATGAATCTTTCCAATAAGGTAGTTGAAGAGAGGGAAAATTTACATTATAAAAGTATCCTAAAAAACCCCCCACAGTTAAACAGAAAACAAAACTTATAGAAATACTTAGAATTATGCTGTAGAAGACAACTATACAAATATATTCTTAATTGCAAGCCTCCCAGAGAGCTTGGGGGGGAAAAAAAAAGGAGATGTTTTGTACAACTCTTTCACCTTTTTAATATTGGAAACAAGTAATAAGAGGATTAGTTTTAAATATTACGCTGAAATGTTAGACTGGAGCATTGGAACCTGCAAGCATAGCTCTATGAAGTTTGCAGTATGCATCCATAACTAATTATGAAATTACTGGAACTTTTATTTGGTGACTGTTCTGCCAATGACCAGGCCCAACAAAAATGATAACACCAGCAGGGAGATGAACCATTATGCAGACTGTATTGTAGACAGAAATGTTACTATATGAATGACTGCCGGGGGTACAAACAAGTCAACAAGCTCGTACATGATCGACGCCACCCCCAACGATCCCACAAACGACATGACCTGACCCACAACAGGTGGTACAAACAGTGAACTGAGGTTGCCCATAGTTGGCATGGGAAACGGCCAGACCAGCCAGTTAAACACGTCACAAAAGGGTGCCCACATGGCAACTCTCAACCGATCGACCCGCGTTTGCAAAGGCCTAGACAGACCAAGGCCCAGCTCCAGGGAGAGTCAGGAGGTCTGCCCTGAACCAGGAAGCACTCCACAGAGGAGACGTGGTCCTGGCTTTTATCCCCAAGCAGGGACACCTGACCTTTGTCAACTCAATGCGGGACCCCTGGGGCTCATCTCCCTTATGGCTCTCCCTGCAGGGCCGGCCGCACCCTGGGGGGAAGCTATAAGGCAAACTCACCACCTCTTTATGAAGGGCTGTGGGAATCACCCACATGTCAACCTTAATTCGGGGGCTCAGGGTTCAGACCCCAGCATTTCGGTGACTCAAATAGATAACATGAACTTTCTAATTTCAGAAGTATTTCATTCACTGGAGCTTATTGAAAATATTTTTACAGATGTTTTAAGTGTAAAAATACCATGTCTACTAATGTTTTAATGATATTTTGCAAAGAAAAAAGTAATTGGTTACATTTCTTTGGTTCTGTTCCCTGTTCATTGCTCTGTTTTACACATTTTGATATAAATTCATAAATGTCCCTGGAGCAGGAACTAAATCCAGGGTATTCCACCCATCACTGGAGAATGTCCTTCTGACTTTGATGATTCTGTAAGAAACATTGAGCTCCTCTTCAGCCTTTCTAGAGCGTACTTTCCATTGATATCTGTAGAAACAACATAATCATTCAATATTCATACACACAGGAGGTAAGAATAATTGTTCAGTCCTTACCAAAAACAACAACCACCAAAAAAAACCCAAAAAAGACAATGATGTCAGTCTAAAATGTCCTTGTGGTGGTTATATACCACTGTAGTAATCACTGAAATCAATTACCTGATTCGCATACTGGTTCAAGATATCAGAAATACTGACTGTTTTTTCCTAAATTTGTAGTGGAGGGCTTCAAAAAGTGATTAGACAAGTAATTTGAAGAAAAGCAATTGCAGATTAATAATAACTAGATCAGAGTGGGGGCTGTAGTAAACAGGGGCTGTGCTGGCAAATATTGTGGACATTTTCCCAGTTTCTGCACTATCCCTTTTGCCCACCTGTGGGAGATGCTGTATTGAGGCCATCAGATTTTTGGTCTGACCTGCAACAGTCATTTCTTTTAGCATTTCTAGGACAGAACTGTGGTAAATTCCTTTGAATACAACTTCAGCTTTTTCAATATAACACTAATAGCTACTCTAATAATGGTGTGTAGCTATAGTTTTATATGGATCATGCTTTCCTAGCTTGTATCTGAGATTATCTTATGAGACAGTGTGCAGGTTAGGATGTATAATGTAGTGCCTTTTATATTTTGCAGGGCTTGTTATCCTGCCTTATAGAAAAAGCTTCTTTCCTGTTTTGTTGGAGCATGTGAAGGTTGTTTTGCTTAGATGGTGGATGACGGAAAAACAAAAAATAAATGTTTGGGGTTTGTTTTTTTTTTTCCTTTTTCTTCTTTTTGAGAATTAGCATTCAACTAGATACTTGGGCCTACAACCGTACCAGAAAAGAATGTTTTGAAATCTGTGTACATATGTTGTGCAAACACAGCTATACAAATAGCATTCTCAAAACAGGAATATCCTGATGCATTGACAGATCTGTCCTAATTTGTACATCAAAATACTTGAATTATTGCAGTACCTTTCCCCCAGATGAACACTGAGACACATCACTTACTGTAAGACTTCGACATGTTCATTTTAACTTATGACGTTTTTTAGAATCGGGTATTTTTTAAACAGGGAAGGAGCATTATATTGGAATTGCTGACAGTTTTACTCAAAGCAGAACGATCAGCATATTTGTGCATGTTTGCACTTTCCAAATTTTAGGGAATGTCTTTGCAAGTTATTTAAATTGATTTTGCTAAACATTTTGATGGGAAAATTGCTTTGAGCTCTGTTATATACTGTAGGTATAACATCAAACAACTTCTTTGAATCCAGTTTATAGCTTTGATGTTTAAAGTTTTAGTCTGGAACATAATGGAGATATAAAACTGAAATACTTAAACTTTTTAATCAAGCTTTCCACACTTCTCTAATATCTACAAAGCTTATTAGCTTGAGAGAAAAAAAATTGACCACTTTTAAATGACACTAAATTATTTTGCCATAATTATTCAGAGATTTTGATGACTTCTTTGCTGCTTACAGGTATTTTTTCACAAAAAGCATACTGAATATTATACTTGAGTGATATGTGAGCTTTGATACCTTCTTTCAACTATGTAAATGAAAAATTAAATAAAAGAAAATCAAGAGCAAAAGATTTTTCAGATTTTAGGGAACTGAAGTTCCCATCTTAGACACACAAATATTGTTCTCATCACAGTCCCATTCTTCAAATTTCAGTTTCAATTACATTATGTGTTTGTATTAGATCAACAAAGTTGTTAGATAAATAATAGGTGGGACAACACAGCAGGACAAGTGATCTGGGAGATTTGTGGAATGCATTGATGAGGACTTCTTCCTCCAGGCAATAGAGAAGCCAGTGAGCAGAGGTGCTGTGCTATACCTCATACTCACCACCAGGGGATTGGTGGCTCACTGAGGGTGTGAAGATCACAGGCAGCCTTGGCTGCAGTGACCATGAGATGGTGGAGTTATTCTTGCTCCCTTGGAAATTCTCATGCTTCCTTTCTGAGGTTTCTTTCCTTATGACACTTTATTTAAGAAACCTTCCATCTCAGCCATTGTGTAGTTTTTCTTGCTCTGCATGCATCTTCACTATCTCTAGTTCCTTACTATCTCCTCTACCTCTTTTTTTTTCCTGTTCCCTTGGTTCCCTCTTTTACATACTTACTAGAAGTCAGAAGCAAGCAAGTTCAGAGGTTTCTCACCCAAAGCTAAATCATAGAAACATAGAATGGCTTAGGTTGGAACAGACCCTAGAGACCATCTAGTCCAACCTCCCAGCCATGAGCAGGGACACCTAATTGTTGTCAAATTAAGGTTTTTTATGTGTTTAGAATCCTATTCTTGATTAAGGAAAAATGAGCCATTTAAAAATAAAGGCAAAGTTGATAGCTAATGATTTGAGCCCAGCAGAGTAGATCTGTATACCTTTCATCTAATGGTGGCACACTGTAATTCCTATATGTGTCTTTTAGGACAAGAATGACATTGTCATTTCCTTTGATTCTTTATTTCTCATCTTGAGCGACTGCTGTTAGTCTTTTGTCTCTTTGATATTCTTTATACAGGCTAAGCAAGTTTCTTGCCACCTTCAATTACAGGATAAACCAAATAAGCTTACTGAAACCTTCTACAATCCTTTATTTAGTTTCCAACTACACTGTTGTGGGTTTTTGTTGTTGTTGTTGTTGGGTTTTTTTGTTGTTGTTGAACTTTCTTGTATTTCTGATTGTATTTTTAAAACCTGTCAACAAAACTGGCTATAGAACTTTTTTTGTTAGTTTTGGTTGTTGCATATACAAAAGTAGAGTGTTTTCCTCCAATTACTCACTTCTGTCCTTTTTATACCTCTAAGAATTGCATGTGCCTAATTTGCTAACAAGCCATCTTTGGAGCTTGCGTTCAGACACTTGTTCATTAAGCCCTCAGACAACCCTCTGTGTGGTTGTTGCAGGGTTCACTTGTTGCTGTAAGAATGTTTCCTGAGAATACTGTTCCATTTTGCAGCTATGGCCTGTTTTAGAATGAGACAAGTTAAACGAAATTTAGTTTGAATGGAGCCATCAATACAGATTTATCTGTATGCCTGACATGCACATACAGCAAATCACCTGCTCTTGTCACCAGTTATTTTTTATTTTCTGCATATCATGGATAAAATTATTGAATAGAGAACGCCCTTAGAGGCATTCCTTTTTAACTGCTATTCTTTGGTTTTCGATTCTCTTTAAAAATATGTCAGTTCATCACCTTGTGATTAATACGTTTTCTTCTATTTTATGATGTTATTTTTAAACAGTATGGTGTGAAGCTGTATGTCTAATGCATTATATGAGTCTAGATGTCTCTTGATTTCTTTTCTGGCAACCTTGTAGTTGTGTAAAAATGACTTTCTAAGAACAAAATCCTTATTTTAAACAAACTCCAACCTTCATTTGTTTGGAAAATGTTATATATCAGGTATTTGAATTAATCTTCTGAAGTTTTTCTATTACTTTGCAAGCAGGTGATGTGAGGAAGTCATTCTGCATGTGATTTTTTTATTATTGATAAGTGAACATTTTTCCATTTTCGTGATATATTCATGGACTTTAAAAGGTGATAGTTATTGCCATATCTTTTATATTCTTTCATAGTACGGTGAAGCAGTTAAACCGATGTGAAGAAGGGTTCATATTTCTTTTTGTTTCCTAGTTTGGGAACAAAACAGTATGCATCGCATGAAAAGGCATTCTGTCACTCAAGAAAAACTGACATGGAACTGTGCAGGGCATAGTAATCTCTTAATAGATATATCCAAAATGTCATTTCTTAAGGCAAAGTATTGCATACTTAATATTTAGCTGAGGGAAAATATGGCTTCTAATAGTGTTTTCTGCATGGTTACATTTTTTTCAGTACCTCTAGATTTTTAAATATGTTCTAAATGGAGGACTGAGATCACAGTATTTTCAGGGTTCGTTGGAAGCAGAGTAAAACTCATTTATAAAATTACTTAACTAGATGGTTGCCTAGTAACAAATGCATTCTGTGCAGTGTCTGAGTTGTAGATAACGTCCTATGTAGAATCTCCAAAACAGTATTAGTAATTGCATTTCTACTGTGCACTTTTGATTTTGAAATTTTACTGATTTTTCTATTTTTTTCTCAAACTAGAAAATTACCACATATGTAGACTGATTGATAATTCATTAGACAGTAAACAACATATCAATAAACAAGTAAACACTATCAAAAAAAAAAAAGTGATACGTTCTAACAAACTTCCTTCTTAGTAATTTTGAAACATCTTTAATTCTTTCTTTTTTCTTACGTGTTCTAAGAATTCCTTCTTTTTTTTGTCTTTTTCTAGTTTCTTTTTCTGTGTTTTTTTTTGGGTTTTTTTGTTTTTTTGGATAATGAGAAAAACATAGATCTTCTGAGAGGCTGAAACTTAGATCAGTTCTGTGGGTAGGGTAGCATCTAACTAATAACTAATGTGAATCAGCACATGCAATACTTCATTCTTACCATTGTTGGGGAGGGAACTGAGGAACCTAACTTAAGAATTCACCTTCTTTCACATCTAGACCAAAACATAAGAAACGTTTGTGTCTCATTTTCTGTGCATCCTGTCTTTAGCATACGTTTGGAGGGCATACAGACTGACCGTAGACTGTGCTGAAATGATCCTGGGTAGTCTGAATATCAGATCAATTTCTAACTAGGGGACACTTCTTCAAAGATTAGAATATGTAAACTTGTCCGCCTCACTTAATTTTGTGCTTAAGTTGAACAATCAGGGATATACTTTCCATCTTCATTGTAATTCATTCTGTGAATGTGGTATTTTAATAAATGGAAATGGGAAGACTGCCAAGATCACAAAGTCCAGGAAGAACTTGAGAAGTCTGATAAAGGAGTATCTCTATGCATACTCTTTATGTTCTCAAATGATGTGATGGCTGTAATGTAGAAAGATGATATGCAAATCTTAAAACATTTTAGGAAGAAAATGATCCTGCTGTGATTAATTTACAGCCCAGAGAGCCACTTCCCATACCTGATCCTTTATCATTTACCATGTAAACAGATGATGCTTGAGTGTGGAAATCATTCCTGGGTAGCTATCTTCTGTTTATTTCTTCTGTATATGTGGAATTTCATGGTGTGATAATTGTGTTCTGCAAACGTGTATGGTGAACATGCTGTCAATTCTCCACACGCCATCGTGAACGCTTCTGGATTAGATACACTAATTATATATGTCAATTAATTATGGCAATAATTATGGAAATTTTGTCTCTTAGTTCCAGTGTAACATCATATCAATAAAATATAGTAAAGCTTTCAGAGAACATGATGTGCGAATACTGTGACTGTTCAGTTTTCCAAAGAAAGCCTTGTATGTTCCAAATGCTGCTTATATTTTTGCTGAGATAGTTAAACACGCATGAAGATTATAGTGTTTGAGACTGTGTGCAAGTAGTGAAGAAAACGCATTTAGCCACATACCACCAACTTAACAGGGAATGTAAACAGAAAGTTCTGTCATCCAAAATGTCTTTTGAGTAATTTTTACTGCAATTTCAGGAAAAGACTGTATGTTCATAGTGTCTTGTATAAGAAAGCATAATCTCTGTTTGGGACTTCTGCAGGACCAAACAATAAGTGACCCAGCACGTGAAAAATACTAATGTTTGAATGAACTGTATCTACAGAGGGCATTTGCACACTTTCAATATTTACTTTTCTTTAGAAGTGTCTGAGAGCAAAACATATTAATGCTTGCTCTTCAATGGAAAGGCGGAAGAGTAGTTGAAAAATGCATGCAGAGAACTCTGTTCTAAAAACGTGTTAGAATTCTAAAAGCTGTTCTTAAAAATAATCTCTGTAGTGCTTGGATAGATGAATAATAGAGAAATAATTGAAACTGCTTTATAATCACAGAGAAAATACAAAAATAAATGATGTGTTATGGTTGCATATTCAGGTAATTTTGTTTTTCTAACTTTTAAGTTGAGCACTGTTTTAATCAGTGCTGTTTGTCTATTGCTGTCTATGATTAAATGAATAAACAGAACTCATTCTGTATGAGATGATGCTGCATGGGGTTGCCGCAGCAACTCCATGCAAAGCTCTAGACTTGGGGAGGAGTTGCTGGAAAGCTGCTGGGCCAAAAGAGACCTGGGGGTGCTGATTGACAGCCAGTTGAACATGAGCCAGCAGTGTGCCCAGGTGGCCAAAAAGGCCAATGGCATCCTGCCTTGTATTAGGAATAGTGTAGTCAGCAGGACTGGAGAAGTGATGGTCCCACTGTACTCGGCACTGTTGAGGCTGCACCTTGAGTACTGTGTTCAGTTTTGGGCACCCTAGTACAAGGACAGAGAGGGTGCAAGGAAGGACAACAAAGCTGGTGAAGGGTCTTGAGGAGAAGTCCTATGAGGAGCATCTGAGGGAACTGGGGTTGCTTAGCCTGAAGAAGTGGGGGCTGAGGGGAGACCTTATTGCTCTCTACAGCTACCTGAAAGGAGGTTGTAGGGAGGCAGGTGTGGGCCTCTTCTTCTATGCCACAACTGACAGGACAAGAGGAAATGGCATTAAATTACATCAGGGGGGGTGTAGGTTAGGCAGTAGGAAAAGATTCTACACCGAAGGGTGATCAAACACTGGAACAGGCTTCCCAGGGAAGTGGTTGAATCGCCATCCCTGGATGTATTTAAAAGATGTCTAGATGGGGTGCTCAGGGATATGGTGTAGAAGTGGCCTGGTGTAGAGTTAGATAGTGGTTGGACTCGATGATCTTAAAGGTCCTCTCCAACAATAGTGATTCTGTATGTGCAGACACGGAGTTTAGTTTACAGTTTGAATTTGATGTGAGCCTAAAATAATTCAGATAATTGTTATGATACATCTTCTTTTTGGGTAAATGTGCCTCTTTTTGCTTCTTGATTATTTTTAAATATATATTTCTTATTAATATTTTGTGTGGCCAAGTGGATAAAGACGTAGGCGGTAAAAAATACAGATCGTTTTCTTTGTTTGGATATGCTTGAAAAAAGTTAAAGAAATTGATGGAATGAGTTAGAGTCTTACTAGTCTTTAATTAATTATGAAGACAAACAAAACGTTACTGTAGAGCAAAAGACATTATTGCCCTATTTCTTATAGCACTTGGACTTGGGTTCTGTGACTTGATATAAATAGGAAACTAACTGTCCAAATAATTTGTAAATTTTAGATTTATAAATTTTAAAAAAAATATGTAGGGTCTATATACATATGCACAAGTATCTATAAAGTACAGCATAAGATATGCAAAAATATATTTTGGTTTAGAATGTGCTACACACATTAGTGATTTTAGTATCTTGCTTGTGTTATTCTTTCATGTGGGGTTGTAATTCAGGATTTTCAGTCCGCTCCTTAACTCAAAGGGCAACTGCTAGATTAGTGAAGTTAAAAGGCTTCTTTTTACAAAGATTTTGAAAGTGGCAAGTCTCAGTAAGCTGCAACTGTTCTCTAGGCATTGTTTATGTTCTGACAGAAAGCTCTGAAGAAACAGCTTACAGTTAATTGCTGTAAAAATTCATACTTCAATGGATATTAAGCAGAGTTCTTGTTAATCGTTGAAACAATTGAAATGCTTTTCTAGCTTCAGATGGAACTGAGCACACTTTCAAACCAGTGCTTTCAGGCTCTTAGGAGATTTGAAAAAAACTTGTTATTGAATTCAGCAAAATCAAGTGTTGTTTTCCAGATTGGAGCTCAGTTACATTTTCAAATTATCATACTCACTATCAGGTGATTGTGAACAAACTACAGGATAAATATATCAGCAAGTGGTTACTTACCAGATTGAATCTTACACATTCAAGCTTTTTTAAAAAAAGTGTATAGACATTAAGTAAATTAAACTTCTGCACCAAGTGCAGGTAGCGAAGGTGCTGGCAGCGGGGCTTTCAGGGTGACCTCTGAGGAGAGACTGGGGCTGCCCCATGCCCTGACACAGCTGGTTCCAGCCAGCTCCAACAGATCCATCGCAGGGCGCAACTGCACCCCACAACCAGGCTGGTGGTGCCTCTGTAGAAGTATAGTTGATAACGGGTAAAAACACGGTGCAGCAGTTGAGAGAAAGAGAGAACAGAGTGAGGAAAAAAGTGTGAGGAACTGCTGTGCAGACACCAAGGTCAGTGCAGGAGAAAGTGGGGCTCCAAGGGACCAAGCCAAAACCCAACCAAACAAAAAAGAAAACCACTCATTACTCCCTTTTCACTCTCCACCCTCCCCCCCAAAGACCCCAATACTGAAAAACTCAAGTGTGTGGTTGAGGTTGACTGTAGCCCTTAGGTCATCACATAATCCAGCTATAGATTTACAAGAAATGATCATGCTTCTTGTACTCTTAAAGGTTACTGCTGCTTTTGTTTCCTGCAGATAGGTGACTTCTGAAAACAGAACCTCTCATTTGTCCCTGTTATCTCAAAGTTTTGCATTTTCATATATTTTGTTGTACATGGGCTTTCCTTTGCAGAGCTGCTCTTTATAAGCACAGAAGGTTCAAAAAAACCGCAGTTGTTCTGTCTTATTTCATTGTTTGTGTCCATTTTAAGTGTCCACATTCCTGCAATGAAACATGTCCATTACCGGGCAACATAGCGGTTTACTTTGTCATCTTGATGTCTGTGGAATTCTTTTGGGATTTCATTTAGTGTTTGGAGGCTTGTTGTTCACCAGGTCTGTGGTATGGTGTATTTTATCTTCCTTGAGCATGCTCTCCATATTCTTTTTAATAATTTTTTTTTTTTTAACTTTTATTGATCTGTTTTAGTTACATGGCACTTCCTCTGACCTCAGACACCTGAGCGATTTAAAAATCTGTGTTCTAAGTAAAAATTAATATTGTTTTGAATAGGACTTAAGCAGGTAGAAGTCACCAGCCTTACTCATCATGAGACATTCATGCATTTGAGTCAAGTTGAGAACCTTTTATATGCCTTTAGTTTTAGACATAAAAAGCCTTTTGATGAAAATTACCGTGAACTTTACTTCCAAATAATTATGCTAGTAAGAAAGTTGCAAGCCAGCCTGCATGGTTTTTAGTATTGCAGAAGGAAATGGGAAAATTCTTCCATACTTTCCTCATTCAAGTCTTTTAGCTGGTTTTATTCTTTTTGAAAATTACATGGAAATACATATAATATGCAGGCTTTTATATGGAACATAGTGTTTTGCTGTAAAGCACCATTTCTGTCCCCTATTGAGTGAGAAGGCATGTAATGCAAACATTTTGGGAATTAAAAAATAAGTCTTTTCAGAGAACTGGAATAGATTGTCTAAGAGACTTGTGGAAAAGTCTAAGCAAAAGCCAGGACCGAGGAATGACACGAATTACATTCTTCTTTCTTTTCAGAATTGTGGTGTGATTTGGACTAAGGAAGAAATGAAACCAAATTATGTGTCCTAGTTTTGCCTATAAATTGGACTATCTCTTCTTAACAAAGTCAGTTTTACTGCTATTGTTCCTCCTTGTCAGTTAATGACTGCTAACTTTTAGGAGGGCAAAAGTACAATCAAGGAGAAAGATGAATAAGCAAGATTCGACGGAGTCGTGGTGTGCTCTGGTTTCTTCAATATGGGATAGACACTAACTCACATCTACTGTTCACCTTTTGTAGAAAATATTAACTGCTTCTTCCACATTACTGTTTTATAAAGGATGTTTTAAAACTGCTTGATTTCTTGGTTTATAATACTTGGATCATTTACAGGTTTTCTGTTTTGTAATAGGTTGAATCTACACAAAGTATGATTAGGATTTTGGGCCTTTCGGCTACATTACCCAATTACCTTGATGTTGCTACGTTTCTACACGTCAATCCCTGCATCGGACTATTCTACTTTGATGGCCGTTTCCGACCTGTACCACTGGGGCAAACCTTCATAGGAATTAAGACGACTAATAAGGTATAAAGAATCATGAATGCCAGAGAAAGGGTTGCTGTTTGATTTCATCATGCTTCATTTGTGTATGTGTTGGGGTTGCTGGTGTGATATGCTACTGGTGTTTCGTGCAGTGTATGTTCTTCTGTATAAAGAGACACATAATTGAAAGGTGCTTTAAGAATCTCATTTCCTCAGTTTACAGTACTTGTAAAGAGGCCTTGTTGCAAATGGATGCAACAATATCTAGCTTTGCATTGCTTCTGCTTCACTACTAAGTTTTGCCTGATGGAGATCTCATCACCCTCAACTGCAGAGTCACTGTAGCAGTGGAATGTTCTGCCTTTCTCGTTTCAGTTTCCCATTTTGATAGAAACATTGGTGCCAACAGTAGTTGTTTGGCTGTAAAGATGAATGAGAAATGTAAGAAAAATGCTCGTTTATGAAATCTGGTTATGTAGCTATATAGATATATTAACATGACATGCATTAATACTAGTTGGATATAAGGTCTTGATGAAGACCATATCATGCTAAGCCACTATCATATGTGCACATTTGATAGAAAACACATTAAAGTAGTCCCTAAATAAGTTTCTCTAATCTTTGTGCTCTTGCTTATTTTGAGAAGCATTAAGGCCATGGTCAGATGTAATATTCTTAATAAAAACATCACTTGACATATAAGTTACAGTTCTTCTTTAAATACAGGAATTAACACGCACAATTTTCCGTAAGATTTCCCACGCATCTCACTTACTGATAATTAAAGTTTATGTAGCTTAACTTTAAGAAAATCTTACTGTACTATAGTTTAACAGAAATCAAAATGTTTTCAATCAAAAGTCAATTTCATAGCTTAATCAATAATAGCATTTTTTTTTCCTTTTTGTAAAAATCGATGTTGTCTTTTTTACTAGGTTAAGTAGTTCATTCCATCTGCAGTGCAGGAAAGAAGCTTATTTTACAACTGTAGGGAGCCATTTCAACTCTATACACACAAGAATAGTTTACCATATGGTTCTTACTGTGATTTGCATATTTTAACCTTCATTAATTGTTTCAAGTACCTTCACTGTTATTTGCTGTTGCTTTTCTTTAATCTTTTCCTGATACTTGATTTGAATATTTCATTTATTTCCACTGTATGGTAAGAAAAAAAAGTAAAGTCTCCATTTCTTCATATTCACTTTAGAATGCATTTGTGATTTAAAATCAAATATACAAATGATCCTATAAAATTTGGAATTATTAAAAAATTAGTACGTTTTCTAAGTAAATATGAGGAGATGAGGAAATATTAGGAAGTAGTAGCTATTCTGAAACGTGCATACTTGGCAGATTGTTTTGGTAATACCACAGCCAGGAGTTTTTCTTTTTGGTTTTTAGAAGAATGTCAAAGCAATGTAAGAGCCCACAGAATGAAATGCAGTTCTTGCAGAACTTTAGCAAGTGCAATCAGCGCTGTGTCTATATCTGCACTGATGAGCTGCAAGGACATAGAATGCTGTTAGTTACTTTAGGTAGATGCTTTGCCACATCTTTCTGATATCCTCATCCAAAAAACCTCTCAAAAAAATTGCAGCTGATTAGTGATTTGTGGAATCGCGTGTGAACCATAGGCAAGCTTTCAAAGGCAGGGAGAGCATGATGTGTTTGTTATGCATAGGAATTAGCCAGGAGAGCTCTTAAAACTACATTGAAAATCTTAGAGCACATGGGATCAAGACTAAAGTTTGGCTTCTTCAGTCGGAGGTCTGTTAATGTCAGATATTTTTCTTTCATGTCAGTTATTTTTCTTGATACATTTTTGTGTTTTCCTCATTAGGTATAAAAGCAAAGAATAAAGTTAAGCTTGTTACCTACATATATGTATATTTATGTCCATATGTTGGTTTATGCACTGCCCATGTACATTTCTTCTTAATTATTTTCACTTGTTCTTATTTGAAAAAAAAATCAGTGCAAACCTTTCTTTTTCAGAATTAGATAACAGCTACTTGTCTCTTGCACACATGTCCATATTGTTCTACTTGTTTATTGCTATACTTTTATGATTCCAAATATGAATTTCTAAAGCTTTGATTTTCAACTTTCAGCTGTTCTAGAACTCCACGAACTACATTTCCATTTTTGAATTTTCATATGCTTTGCTCTTGTAAAACATTTATTTGTCAAAAATATTTACTTATAAAATGTGAATACACAAAAGAAGAATGGAGTCATTGCTCTGATTTTGAACTTCATTTATTTTGGTTTGTCATAACCTTAACACTGAGGTGCATTCAAGTAGATGCATGCTATTTATATTGTGATGCATTAACTCATTTTTAGAGTAGCTTGAAGAGTACTTTTTATTTCAACTGAACTGTTTATTTTGGAACTTTATGAAACATTTTATTTATCTTTGATTGGAAATCCTGTACATAGGGGTTTCTACTGTTCCCCATGCATGACCCAGTTATAGAATCATAGAATCATAGAATGTTTTAAGCTGGAAGGGACCTCTAGAGGTCATCTGGTCCAATCTCCCTACACAAGTAGGGACATCACTACTTAGATCATGTTGCCCAGAGCCCTATTGAGCCTGATTTTGAATGATTCAAGGGATGGGGCCTCCACTGCTTCTCTGGGCAGCCCATTCCATTCACTCTTACATTAAAGATTTTTTTTTTTCTAATATCAAGTCTAAATCTATCCTTTCCTAGTTTAAAACCGTTACTCCTTGTCCTATCATTACAAATGCTTTTGAATAGACCTTCCCCTGTCTTCATGTAGGCTCCCTTCAAGTAATGGAAGGTCACTGTAAGGTTCCCCTGGAGCCTTTTCATCTCTAGGCTGGACAGCCCCAACTCCCTCAGCCTGTCTTCATATAAGAGGTGCTCCAATTCCTTGATCATTTTGGTGGCCCTCCTCTGGACTCAATCCAATATGTCTACATCCTTCTTGTGCTGGGGGCTCCAGAGCTGGACACAGTATTCCAGGTGAGGTCTCACCAAGGCAAAGTAAAGGGGTAGAATCATCTCTCTTGATCTGCTGGCCACAGTTCTTTTGGTGCAACCCAGGATGTGATTGACCTTCTGGGTTGCCATTGCACATTGGTGGCTCATGTCCAGTTTTTTATCCACCAGCACTCCCAAGTCCCTTTCCACAGGACTGCTCTCCAGTAAACTCTGTCCCAGCCTATAATGATAGTGCTGGTTACCTTGGCCCAGGTGCAGGACCCTTCATTTGGCCTTGTTAAACCTCATGAGGTTCACCTGGGCCCACTTCTCCAGCCTATCCAGGTCCCTCAGAATGGGATCCTGTCCCTCTTGCATATCAACTGTATCTCCCAGCTTGGTATCATCCGCAAATTTGCTGTGGGTGCACTCGATGTCACTATCAATATTGTTAATGAAGATATTAAACAACACTGGTCCCAGCACAGACCCCTGAGGGACATCACTTGTTACCATCCTCCATCTGGACATTGAGCCATTGACCATCACTCTCTGGATGCCACCATCCAGCCAGTTCTTTATTCACTGAACAGTCCACCCATTGAACTTGTAATTCCCCAATTTAGAGATTAGGATGTTGTGGGGAACCATGTCAAAGGCCTGGCAGCAGTCCAGAAGAAATTATGAAGAAATTTCTGTTCTCTATGGCAAAAAAAGCTGATAGTCAGTAATTTCCTGGATAAGTATATCTGTAACCATTTTTTTATTACCAAATGGAAGGACTTAATGTTAGGTATGATGATATATTAAATGGATATTTCATCAATATCCTATAGAAGTAAGTTTCCTTAATATGAAACAAAAATAATACAACTGGGTTACATCTCTTTGATCGTTAAAAAAACAACTAAACAAACAAAGCCACATAATAAATGTTATATCCACTGCCCTTATTCATATTTTGTTCACTTATTTTCATATTCATTTTGTGAATTTAAGAATACGAAAATAATATTATTAGGAATAGGAATCAATATATTGTACATTTAATTGAATAATTATGTTTTTCTTTCTTGGATGACTGTAAATTGCTTGATACATAGCAGAAAATATATAAAGGTAGAAATGCTTTTAATATTAAGTATGATGTTTGTTTTTAGGTGCAGCAGCTGAATCATATGGATGAAGTATGCTACGAAAATGTGCTGAAGCAAATAATGGCTGGACACCAGGTATTTATTTTTTGCTTTGGTTTGCGTTCAGAACTCATATAAAGAAATTAGTCCTGGTCATCATAACAATGTATTTTAGTTTAGTTTAGTTTTAGGTTTTAGGGGTTTTATTCTTACTGTTTTGTGATATGTCACTTTAGAGGTCATCTCTGACCTTGAAAACCCTTTATAGAAACAACATGCGTGAAAATCTAAACAGGCTAAATAATGTTAGCTTCTAGACAAGGTGAAAATTCTTGGTACCTTAAGTACTTAATGTATATTTATGTCACTTTTTTACAATGACAAGGCAAAGTAGGTCAGTACTTCAAAGACCTTAAAGTTAGGTACAGTTAATGATTAAAAAAAAGAAAAAATAGAGCACTTGGTTATTATTCTTGGCCTTTCTATATTCTGGTGTCTCCTGCAAATTCTAGAGTCCCCTGTTAGATGTGAGGGATAAGAATTATGCAACCTGTTCAAGACATTGTGCAGAAGGGTTCAGCATCTGTCAGTTGAAATGTCCTGGGTTCTGTGTTTTGTTTTCTTTTTAAAGGAAGTAATACTTCATTTTGCTTTACAATAGAGGTTTCTACAGTGAATTTTCAAGTCTGATATTCCCCTCCACTGAGCTGGTGGGCTGGACACATTTGCCTGAGTAGCTTATCATTCTGGTTTCGCTGAGACCTGAATCACCCGCACCGCATGTCTCATTTTTATTGTTAGAACTTTGTACACTGCAGTGTGAGCAGCAGTAGCTGTAGCAGGTATGGCACCTCTTCAGAGCAGGAGCAAATGCTAGTGCACTATGATCCTTGAAAAGGCTTTTCATTAAAAAAACTGTTTATAAAGGAGAGGAACACTTTCCCACACAATCACATTAAGAAGTACAGGGTTTGGCCTTTTCACTTAGAATTCAGATGGTTGTGTTGTTTGAAAGAGGAACAGTTGGTTTTATGACTTGGGGCGGGGGAAAACTTCAGCAACACCTTCTTAGTCCTCCTGCTCCCCCTGCTTTAACAACATTCTTCCAGTTATCTTCTTTTGTTGATATCAGTTACTGTTGTTAAATTCAGAAAAACCTCTTGAAGATTGCAGATGGAAATGCTGACATTTTGCTGAGTGAAGACTGTTAACAAAATTCGTTGGCAGTACCAAGGGAACTTCAATTTTTTTTTCTCCTAATTGTCAATTATGCACATACCTTACCAGATTCCTAACACTGAGGTACATTTAGTTTCTTATATTCGATTTTTTGTTATGATTACTTGTGTTTTCATTCGCTGTAGCTAAGCCTAAAAGTGGCAGAATCTTTAAATAAGTATGTCTAGATATGTTACATGTCTTGGATTTCCAGCAGGAAGTTGTGTGCTGGTCTGGTGTATTTACTGCCCCTTCCTTCCTGTCTCTTTTCTTCCCCGTGAGGAAAAGCTCTCTACAAACATATATAATATTATCTGAAATGCTCAAGTATCACAAGTTGCTTAATTGTAGCAGGAGATGGTTTTATAGCTTTCCTTGAGAATCATAGAAGGGTTTGTGTTGAAAGGGACCTTAAAGATCATCTAGTTCCAACCCCCCTGCTACAGGGGGGACACCTCCCACTAGACCAGGTTACTCAAAGCCCCAGGTTACTCAAAGTGGTCACTGGTCTTGAACACCTCCAGTGATGAAGCACCCACAACCTCCCTGGGCAACCTGTTCCAGTGTCTCACCACACTCACAGTGAAAAACTTCTTCCTAATTTCTAGTCTAAGTCTACTCTCTTTCAGTTTGAACACATTACCTCTTGTCCTATCATATATTAAAAAGTAGACTTATTTTCTTTTAATGAGTATGACATTATGATCTAATTGTTAAACAAACTACAGTTGTTAGCTAAGTTCACATATGTATTTCTAGCTTGAAATGCCTGCCCCAGAGTGGAAGGTGAATATTATAAGTGAATATGTTTAATTTTATGCTAGGAATGTTTTCTTCTGTCTAGTTACAATTTTCAGAATAGCCTGGATCTTCTAAAGTTATCAACGTCCTTTGATTGTCTTAGTTTTTAGAAATCTACTATCTTGTGTTCACATTCGCCGTAGTCTTTCTGTCATGCTTTTAGCTTGTGTTACCCTTGAAAGTTGTGTTTATTTACATTGTACATGTGCAAAGTTTGTTTTTTAACAAGGCTGTGGTTATTTCTAAATGCACTTCTTAGAAAAATATATTCACACCTTCCCCTCTAATACTGTAGAAAACAATTCCACAGCAGTTGTATATCTGTATGGAATTCAGGACATGGTCGGAATTTTATAACTATTCAGGCAGTAATGTGTGACAGACACAGATCTCATTAACAGAGCTCCAGAGAGCCAAAATCCTATCTGTTCTGATTTATACTGAAGCACAAGAAAAAAAAAAAAATACCAGCATCAGGGAAAAATACTTTCGTGCTTCTAAAGTTCGATGAGTTAGTGTACACCTTTCTGTGGCCAACAAAATTCCACACTGTTGTCTCTTTTAAGAATCTTTACTAGAGTCTTTGGAATGTCTTAATAAATTATCTAAATAAATGAACATTGTTTATTTATCTGCTGTTTTATTAACTCATCTTTGAAGAATTCTATCATGCCAGAATAATTTACTCTTACAGAAGTCATGCTGATGTGTCCCTGTGATATTAGAGGTTACAATGTGATGCTTGACTGAAGCTGTATGTTCATGTTGTTTTAGTCATGTACGTCTGTTTTCATTTTTTAAGAGTAAGGCTGGTAGGAGATAGTTGCATTCTACAGACATGTGTTTTGACAGATGGAGAGAAGCTTTTTATGTTGATTTTTCAACAGTCATCCTCTGCAAGACTTCAAGCTCATCCTGGCCACTGGGAAATTAAGAGATGGTGATTCAGCCTTTAATTTTGATCCATCTGCTCAAACTAATGAGATACCTCACTTGTAGGCTTCACTTTGAATTACCAAATGCAACTGAAACTATAACGTTTGTCTTACAGCACAATTCTCCGCTTGTTTCACTTGAGGAAAGATAGAATGATAGATGGCTTGCCCTACTGAGTTTTCTAGGGTTTTTGTTACAGAAACTTTCTGTCCTGACTGATCAAGTAAGATCAGAAAATGTCCCAAAGGTTTCCAGGTGCTTTTTAAGTTAGTGTGCTCCTTTTGTAGGATTACTAACAAAGTAGATCTTCATTAGGAGGTTTCTCTGTCAAATCCTACCTCTTAAGATTGCTTTAAGTGAGAACGTTTGGTGCTTTTAAGTCTGCTTTCTTGGAAGTCTCCTGTGCTTGATATTAACTCGTGAAAATTTGTTTTCATGTTGTACTTTGAATTGACTATGTTCTGATATTATCTGAAGAGATGTTATATCCTCTTGGACTGATTTTCACTTTTGGAGTTTCATTTCTGTCTCGTAATAAAGCAAAGATTCTTTAAATGAAGAAAACAAAACAAACTGAAATTACTCACCATTCATCAGAGAATATGCCTTCATGCTCTGTTGTAGGTTGAGTATTTTTGCCAGTATTTGTCTTCTGCAATACTATTCCCTTGAAGACTGGGGGATGCTCAATTACTGATAATCCTCATTCCCTCAAAGTGATTACAGCTCTCTTTTGTCAGGCAGTCACCAGCAGTTCTGTGGCTGATAATGCAGATACACCTGGTTCCTTACCCAATGTACTTTGCTTGTTTTCCATTTTGGCTGTTCATTACAGTTTTCAACTTGGAGAGCATTTGGCATTCTCCTGTCTTCTAAAAATTTCTTTGCTCTTTAAGACAATGAGTGTCTCTGTTTTCCCACTGCTTTTGAGAGTGTTCTATGTAGCTTTGAGATGACAAATTATCTGTTTTAACTTTTTTCCACTAGCTCTGGTACTCAGTGAAACTCCTTGAAAGTTCATTTTCTCACTGAGCTTGGTGTTTTCAGTTCATAGCGAAAACTGAGTGTTCAGTGAAGTTCTGACATCTATCTGTGGTTCTCATTGCTCTTGCTGTCTGTCCAGGCATTGAGGCTCAAGGTGTCAGCACCTACATACTGAGGAGACATTGTGGCTTTACAGGAAATGGTTTCAATATGCAAGGAAGAGCTTTTCTGGTGGTCAGGTGCCAAGTAGTCTCTTGAAAAGAACCCGGATTTTTGAAACACTAGATAGCTATTGAAAGCCTCACCACAGCATCCAAAAGCAAATGCAGTAGTAGTGTTCCTACATACTTAGCAACAGCTCCAAGTAACTTGCGTGGAGCAGGCTTTAGGAACTGTTACCCAGTGGAGATATGGCAACCTTGTTAGAATTAACATGCTGGACATCTACCGGGACTAAAAATGTAGAGGAAAACTACTTAAAACAATGAACAGCCTTATAGAAACGATCCATTCTCAATGATGCACTGTGAGTGGTGATTTCACACTGCCCGTTTTGTGCTTACTTCAGTTTTCTTAACAGCATTTCAAAGAAAAGTGCTGTTTCAGAAGGGCTTGTTAGTTTCTGAACTTTTGCTCTTCTCATTTGGAATAGTTTCTTAGTTCGAGCTGGCTGCTTGTCTCATTTTGCTTTTGATATTTTTTTCGATGTGCAGAATACAGCCGTGTATATGTGTTAAATTTTTAATTAGTGTGTACATTGGGTGGTTAGTATGCAGTTTTCTGGAGATCAAGCTTGCTTTATTAATTAGAATTTATGAACTTAATTTTAATGTTTTCTACACCACTGCTCTGCATTCTGTTCATTAGAAGCAATATTGAAATGGTTTTCTTTTCGTTTTCTTGGAATAATTTCTAAACACCTCACACAGATTTTTAATACTTTATTCTTGCAAATTAGAGGGTTTGATGTCACAGATCAGAAACAGATTACACTTGAATTTATATGGTCAAAACTGGTTCTGTGCTATATACTTCACATAAAGTATTCATTTTGTCTGTAGTTTTTCTCTGTTTACAATAAGTGACTTGAACTTTGCAGTACTGAAAAGTGTCATCTTAAAAAAATAAGAAACACTGAGTAGTTATTTAAAATCTATTATATTAAAACATCAGAAGTGAATTTGACAGGTATTAATTTCATCTGTAAAAATGATGGATTAAATTTCTTTATTATCAGCTTTCCAGCTGTTATTTGGTTGCAGAAGTCGTGTGAAGATAAAAGTTTAATAAACCTAGTTACGGCAGCTGTTGACAATGCTTTTATAACTGTGTTGTAAGATAAGATTTGTAAAACAGTATTTTCCTCGGAGGTCTCTTTGGAACTTAGTACCTTGAGAATTAAGCTTGTCCGAGTATTTTTCCTGGTTGAAATAGTATTTATAGCACACTTTGGACAAGTAACTCTGAATTACTGAATTTGTTGAAATGTATTTTTTATCTGGATTGGGATTTTTTTTTTTCTAGACTTCCACCTTATAGCATAAAGAGTTTATTTCAGTCCGAGTTTCTGTAACTGTAGCTATACAGATTGCTTCTAGTTCATCACCTGAGGTAGCTTATTTGCATATGTAAGTATATATGTTGTGTCTATATTTGTATATCCACACATGCATGTAGGCATATAAAAAAAAACCACCAATACAGAAGGTCAAGTGGCCCGGCAGGATAGCTGAATTATGGCTGATCATTTGAGCTGTTATTTCTATGTCAGATGATTCAGAATTGAATTCTGCTGATAGTTTTCTTTAGAAATTCTTTTGCAGTGCTTGCAGAATTCAGGTCCATTTATACTTATGGTTTCTTTACCAAAATCCCAGACAAGCTAATTTAGTGATGGTGCATTATTTTTTGTTCTGCATCTTCGTTATTTATTCATGTACTTAATTTCCACGATAGCTGTTACTTACAATTTTAAGGATACAGTAGTTAATATATTCTTTTGCCTGAACACATTAAACTTCATATCTCACTTTAATTAAAAATACTATATTGATGTGCTCTGTAGAAGATATGCTTTAAAAATGTTGCATACCAGATGTTTCATGTTATTGTCAATTTATACATATGTACTGTTTTCATTTGTATTTTCTGGTCAAATCTGATTTGCTTTAAACATTTAATGCCTTGTCAGCTACCTGTATGAACAGCTGAGGAAATTGCTGCAAAGGGATGTTGTAACAAGTTCTGTATATAATAACCCATCGTTCTGCAACTAGGTAGCCTTCTGAATGTTTGTATGCTATATTTCTTGTCCTTATGCTAATTCTTGATTATATGTTTGTATTTACATAGCAGCTTGACTGTGTATGTCTACTCAGGTGTTGACAATGAATTTATGTAGAACAGAAACACCAATTTAATAACATTCCATTACTTATGAGTTCACAAGGTGTTCAGTTATATGTCTGTATTCTTGGACAGCAACACAGTAATGTCATTATTGGTTATACAAGTGCTACTATTAGCAAGTGCTACTATTTAGAGCCATTAGTCTTCTGATATTATGAATGTACGTTGAAGCATTAAAACAAAACATCAAATTTCATTCCAAATCAGTAACTTCTTATAGTCTAAAATTATATTTGAGTAAATTAATTAATAGTTACATCTTGAGTCAGTCAGCCTTTGACTCAGAATGACCTAAGTGTTTAGTTATAGATGTGTGGCTTATATGTGTGGGGAAGGCAGCTTGACCAGTCTTGCAGCCTAATGCAAGGAGTTTTACTAGTTCTGTGTAAAATGCTGTTTTTTAAACATGAGACTGCAGATTACTAGTGATCTGGAAGATTGTCAGAAGTTAGTTCTGTGGATCCCTGTCAGCTTCATACTGTTCTTCAGTAAGAATTTAATGGCAAGGACAACTCTTTGTAAATTATTCAAAATGTAGCTACATTTGTATCCTCTTTTGTATTTAATCATGAGGTATTTATAACATTCTTATTTAGGAGAGGAAATCTTGAGAAAGGCTAGATATACAAAATATGGGTTTACAAGGGACATTCTAATTGTTCTAGCACGGTTCACTATTGAACTATTGCATCATTTAAATTCTTCATAATTTATTAACGTTCTTATTAAGCACATTGCTTATACTTGAAAGCAGTTCTTTATTTTTCTGATTCTGTAGAAAACCTGTTCATTAGGAGGAAAAAAAAACTTCTGCATGAAGGTCTGTGGTTTTTAATCCGTACTGATAAGAAATAAGGTAGAAAACCTGACTATTCTGTTATTTAATTGTTTAATAGGTTATTTATGTTTATAATATAGGTTTATTTGTGTTACTGGATCTTACAAAATTGAAGATACAGAAGTTGACGTGGCAATTTTCTTGATCTTTTTACTTAAGTAAAAAGAATGGGAATAGCTACAAAGATTTCACCAGTATCCTCTGTCTTTCTTTCCTTCAGTAAATCTGAATAGAATCTGCTTATCACTCCTGTTATTTTTTCATATTATAGATAATACACATATAAGTATAAATAATTTTGGAAACATAAAAAGAGATGTGGAAGAAAAGAAAATTCTTATTCTGGACTGATATTTGTCAAAAATATAATTTATGATAATATAGAAACATTTTATTGTATGAAGTTAAAATAGTTAATATCAGATCAAGACAAAGGGAAATTCTTTAAACAAATTATTGCATGATCTTGCTTTTCTAAAAAAAGATGCAGTGAAAAGCTGCTTATAATTTTGAATAATAACTATTATTCAAGTCCATTGGCATCTGCAAAATGTAATTGTTAACTGCCTAATGACATATATTTGCATAGTAATAGACTAGCTATTCTTGCTTAATTTTCTATACAAGAGTAGATATTGCTATTTCTATTTCTAGCCTGTCAATTAAAATTCAGAACAATTTCTATTACCTGTAGAAATCAGTAAATCATTGTTTGTTTGTCTTATTGAATAATTTGCCCTCTACTTTAATTTTCAGTCTATTCATATTTCCTCTGCATTTTGTCATATATTTGGCTAATGCTACAAATTAAAGATAGCATAGATCCTATTATACTCTTCTGAAACAGGTTTCCTTCTTAGTGTCCAGAATCCATGTTTAAGCATTGACTCAAAAAATGAGTTTTTATTTTATAGACTATCTAATACAATTCAAAATACAATTAAGCATGATCATAACCACAAGTGCTTGCAATTTTAAAAATAATTAATAATTTAGAAATTCCTAATGTAGGTTAAATCAGACAAACCAATCAGCATGTGTTAGTGGAAAATGTGTATAACTGTTGTATAAGTATTAAGAAAGCGTCATGAAGTTTCCTGTGGGCAAGTACTTTTTACTCAGAAGTATCCTCCCATTTTTGCTGCTGCACACACACTGGCTATTCTTCAGTGTGAAGGTTTAATATAATCAGAGTCTCCTATTTTAATGCTAGAGGCTTAATGTCAAATTTATTGGTCCAGAACTGCTTTATCCATAGCTTTTGCACCAAAGACAAAATATTCCATGCTTATGACACCTGCAAAAAACTATTTTTAAATGGTAATAGTTCCACAAGTTCTCTGTTTAAGTCTGTGGTGAAGTGGGAGGATCTTCAGCTAGAGATGATGCAACGAAGCTAGAAGAAAGACAAGGAAAAAAGAAAAAATAAAACCAGGACCAATTAGGTTTATACTGAGAATTAGAATAGAGTTATAACTATAAAGACTGTAACAAGTCAGAAAATGCAGAGCAGGAGGTGCACCAAGAAGGAAAATGTAAGAGAAATTAAAATGAAGAATAAGAAAGATGGTAATATTTCAGAATGTGTATGATGATAGAACCTATTTTATGGATTGACTTAGAACACAAAAGGCTAAATGAAGGAAGGGCAGACAGGAAATATCCAGTATAATATCCTTACCATAGCTTTTTACATAGAATGTCATGAACAGTAATAAAAAGGAGATGGGACTGTACAATATAATATTCACTAGGGTGGGCATGTCTTTAATGAAAAAAAAATCTTTCCACATTAAAGAAATAAAAAGCTATGAACTATAGAACAGTTGTCTTTCAAAAGTAGTATTATTACTGATTAGTAAATGAGCAAGCGCACATTACAATAGTAAAAGTATCTCTAAACGAAATAGGAGCTATAACCCTTAAAAAGCTGCTATATCTAAATAGAAATAAAATTAGATAAATTGCTGTTAGTTTTTTTTTATTAGATTCTGCAGGGGTTTTTCCAAAATCCTAGTTTTTGTTTAAGCAAGCATAAGTAATTTGAGTGAATAACTAAAACCACAGAGACAACAGTTAATGATAATCTATCAAGAGTTCAAAATATATCATGTTACACTACTGATTTGCTGATGAAGCATTATAGATATCTTTATTCTTATTAGTTATTTTCTGTTAAAATATTATATAGTATTGTGTAGCTTTGTTCTTCAGCAGTTTGCTAAGTGTTTCTGTTGAATGTACACGTGTGTTAATGTTGACTCTTGCTGATTATTTTTTTTTGTCTTTTTGACTTCTCAATCTTAAATTAAAATTCCTATCTTCTAATGCACATAATTTAATTTTGTATAATTAATTCCTTAGAACTGGACTTGGCATTAGTGAGATTTACATAGCCTAGGAGATGGTTCTATTTAATGAGGTGCAAGGGATGATGTTTTTAACATAAATAGGTGCAGTCAGTGCTGCTTGGCAAGAACTGTTGAAACCTCCTTAGGAATTGTTTTGTAAAATACTTGGAGGAGGTTTTGTGCTGACTGTAAAGGAGAAGATGGTCAGATGGATTGTTCTGTTGATCCATATCCAGAACTGTTCATTTTTACTAGAAGTAATACCCAGGTCAAAAACTGGGTTATG
Source organism: Merops nubicus (assembly GCF_000691845.1). Taxonomy (NCBI): domain Eukaryota; kingdom Metazoa; phylum Chordata; class Aves; order Coraciiformes; family Meropidae; genus Merops; species Merops nubicus. Next base: position 29,034 of record NW_008626291.1, read on the forward strand.
GATATGACATAACAAAGTTACAAAGATTTAGCTGAGCGAAGTCAAACAACATGTAGAAGCTAAAATAAAGTGTATATACTTGTCTCTAAACTGCATAACTGATATCAACATTCCATTGAATACATTAATTCTTTCATCATAATTTCTGTAAAAGTTATAATGCAAAGTGGGCCGCAAAACCTAGGCCTTCTGCCCTCGAGGAAAGGTATAAAACAGCAAGCGTTCAAGTGACCAGCACCCTAATGGCAAGATGGAAAGATACCCAGAAGAGTCATTGTGCTTCCCCAAAAAGATGAATGCACCATTTTGGAACCATCACAGAGAATGTTAGTCTGAAAGACATATTTTCTGGCAGCAAAAGTTAGCACAAACTGTCCACGGCACGAGAAGAGTGTTTCAAGGGATATTAAGTACCCAATTATAAATTTTCATCAATTATTTTAGACACTTTAGTTATATGTGCTGTGCTTTCTCTTTCTCCTCTAACTGAAAATATAAGTTCTACTGGCACCTAGTTAGATTTCAGAAGAGTACTATGTCTCATAGGTATTTTGTATAATAGCACACTTTTCAGAGCTTTGATGATGCACTAACACATTTTAGAAAGATTACAGCCTGGAATATGCAACACTTGGTGAATGCAAGCATTTCCTGTTGTGAATTTTAAAGGAAGACTTCAGCAGAAGTGTTTGATTTGTTTCTTACTTTAAGAAAATTCTAGGGAGGTAACCTAGCTAGAGACATTGGCTTTCACCTTTCTTTTATATTTTTTATTATGGAACAGCTTTGGTTTCAGGAGAGCAGCAGCAGACACTTTCAGCACTAGGGCTATAAACACCAGAGCTAGCTTTGAACTGCAGGGTACAGATTTAATTACACAGCTTGTAGCTGTGGAACTGCTTCTCTCTAGTCTAAATTACTTTTCCTAACTTATTTGCATAATTTAATGCATGGAGGTTTTACCACTGAAATATAATGTTCTCTAACACAGTTAGGACAGGGTAAATTAACCCTCATAAGACTATATTGCTGTCTCACAACACATTTGGTAAATGTTTATCAGCTTCATTGGAGTAAAAACCTTCAACAAGTTATTAGTGATGTACAGAGACTACAAGTAAACATTAACCTTAAGATTGGGCACCTCTAATCAGCTAATAAAGCGGTCTGTTGTTTTTTAATCAGACTTGGTGTCTGTCTAGCTCTCACTGAGTAGTTCATTCTATTGTCAGCAATTTGTGCAATCCTTTTAAATTTAAAAATTTGGTCATGTGTGCTCATAAAATACATAAAAGTCAATGAATTCAACTGTTCATTGTTAGTTTTAAAAACAGTAGGAGGAAAATTTCATAAAGAAAACACCATCTGAAAATGTGATACCTTTCTATATGAAATGTAGAAAGGCTTCTAGGAAGAGGATAGTTATAAAATGCTTATTTCTTAGTTATTGTTTGCGTAATACGTCTTTCTGAATGATTGATACGATGTCACACATTGTCATACAATAATTCTGGAAGAAGAAGCCACCATATAGAAAGCGTTCAAGAGAATACCGATAGTGTTCTTTGACACATGAGTATTCTGACAGTTTTTATGCATTAGACCTTTATTCTTTTAGTTCATTTACTGCAAGAGATTTCACATGCTAAAGGAGTAGTTCTGTGTCAGGACCTATCTTCATTCCATAACATTAAAATTATGTGATGGGTACAATATAAAGTATTACCAAAAGAAGTTTGTTAGGTAGGATGAAGAAACACTTCACTGAAAGATGAATTTGTCCCTGCTTCTGTCAGTTTATGTCTGATGTTACAGAAGCTGAAGCTGCTGTAAAAAAGAAATCTTCAGAAGTACAGGACTTCTAAAATTTGGGAGTTATGACATAGGAATCATTGATCTGATGATTAAGAGTGTTGGGTGCTTATGGCTTCAATTGAGTTAATAGGAGTTCTGCATTGCCTTTATCAAGGCATGTACAGTAGGTAGTATGGTTGTACCTCTTAAGTTTCACACTCAGTGAATACACTTAACCTTAGTTTTGCTTGCAAAATGGGAATATGAGCAAACAGTGTTGTATACATTTTTTTCTTGGTGTTATGTAATCCTGACTTACTGTAATGATTAACCTCAGAGTAAATCCCATTATGGAATTGTTAATTCTTGAGAGGAGGGTTTGATCAGAGTATGATAGGTGAAACTAGGTAGAAACTTTCATTAATTGAGCTTCCTGTTTCACATACAAAATGTGGCAGATAACATTTTGAGTGTAAGAAGGAAGATTAAATACAGATTGTGTTTGTTAAAGACTGGCTTCCCAATTTAACACCATCCTAGTTTCTACATATTTTGCACAGTAGCCCAGCTAGCTTCTTTAGGTGAGGGTTGCCAATTCCAATTTTTTTTTTTTTTCTCCTGCCTAGCTACTGTTCCTAATGGTGCACTTGAAACATCTTACAGTTCCCTGACAAACAAGCCGTTTATTTTTCAGTTCTTGTGGAAAACCCAGCATGGAATTGACTTGTCCTGTTTCATTTCAGCTGCGTGTAGGCAGAATATTTACAAATCATAACTGAAGTTTTATCAAATCTATACCAAGCCTCTGCTAATTGAAAGCAAAGAACATATGCTCTTTAAATATTAACCTCTCAGTTCACTGAGTAAATGGAGTAAAACAGAATGTTGATGCTTTTTATGGCTACAGCTTATTTTTTTATGTAGTGTTGGAAAGAAGTTTTCCATATTATTAATTTATTTGCATTTTTTTAGTATCGTGGTTGAAATAAAAGATAAAAGGACCTTGGAGCATAAAGTGCAACGTGGTCCCTATCCATCTGTCTTCCAGTTCTTGAAGCATCTAAACTCAGCACTTCCTAGTGCCAAAGTTCCTAAAGTTCCCAGGATTGTATCTGAACATGCACGATGTCAGGCAGTGATGAGAAAGGCACATTTTAGCTGGTTATAGGTAAAAGGCTACAGCTCTTTTCCAGCACTGTAACATTCTCAAGAGCATGAAAAAAAATGAAAATATTTCTCATAAACATTTTGATTAGTGTTTTCATGGCTTTTGAATATTGTATCAGTGATCCTGTTGTTACAGGGGTAATATTCTTGTGGGCTTTTAACTATGAGGTCTCTTCTTTTTTTTTTTCCTTTTTTTTGATTTTTTTTTTTCCTTTTTTTTTCCCCTTCCCTTCTTCAATTCCCTGCCCACTACCCCGGACTGTATAATTTTATTTCTGTCAAAAGTTCCTATTTTCAAGGAAATTTAAATTTCATTTCATTTATGTTCTTAAAAGCATTTTGGTCTTTTCTGGTACACCTTATAGCTGTGCCTTTAATATCTTCATTTCTTGAGCTCATATGTACCTTGCCTAGCTTCTCAAGTAGATGACTACAGGTACAACTATACAACTATTACGTTGGTAAATCTTCCATAGTACTCCATATTTTTTTTTTTTTCATTTTCTAGATTAAACACCAAATCTGTCATTATTTCAAATAAAGTATTTAAAAATTAAATTTTTAATTGAAATAAAAAAGGTGTCAGACTTTGAAAAAATATTCAGATTCTTTTCTTCTGAGACAAACTGATGTGTTTTAAAACTGGAGAAACATGGGTTTGATGG
>NW_008626292.1:0-2272 GCF_000691845.1 Merops nubicus
CACAGCCCCCCCACCCCAGCCGTTAATTAGCACCCGAGAAGCCAATTAGGCGGCAGCGCCGGGCGGCTGGAAGGAAGCGCTCACGCCGTCCTCCCGAATCGCTTTTATTCGTTTAAGGGTGACGATCGTCGCTGAATTTGAACGAGAAAGTTCGAACAGAATCACAGTCAGGAATTTCTCTTGTTCCGAACTCAAAGTGTTCCCTACAAGCACCGACGTTCCCCGGCCACCACCACGCTGCTCCTCCCACCCCCTCCTCTGTGAAACCTGAGGGTTTCAGCAAGGAATATTACAAGCCAAGCAGTGTGCCTGATGTGGACAACGTTGGTGATGACTCCCTGTATTCCCAGCCCTTATTCCACCACCAAAAGCAGAGCGACTTCATTCCAAAAGAAGAGACCCCACACTGTCATTCTAAAGGCAATTTCTCATCAAAAGGTAATTGCAAACCCATATTATGCTTCTTCCAAGTTGCCTCAGCAAACAGTGCAGTGCTGCCTGGAATGTGGATGGCTCCTTGGTACAGGATGGAAACCACCAGTGGGGTGGAAACAACCCATCAACAACGTGACCCCAACAAGAAACGCTGGGGAAGCTCTTGGAATGAAAACAGGGTTTGTTCCAGACTAAAATATTCACATGGTTTAGGAAGGTAATTTCTCAGTTCCCAATAACCAGGCACTAGGAGAGCTGAACTGCTCGAGCTCTCCACGCACAGCCCTCCCCCTGCCACGGGGTACTGGCAGCCACAGCTACCCCAAAATCTCTTCTCGGAGCTGCAACAGCTGATTAGTTAGAGCTGGATATTGTAATGAATGTGGCAATCTCTTTTTCAAGTCTAACAACACAGATGTGTGGGGATTCCCTCTCATCTGGCAGCCCCTCGTTTTGAAGGCACGTGCTCAATCCACCCTGCACAGCCCAGCCTGATTTTCTGAAGGAAACATGCGACCACATGGAGAGGAGAGAGCAGCACTGAGACACAAGCTTAAATCAAACAAAACAACCAGCACGAGAGAGCACAGCACCCTCTTCCTGAAGAGTCATGCAGCACATCACACTGGATTGGCATTTTTCTCCGAGGAAAGCCAAGGCAGGAGTGAGCAGCCTGGTCCTTCCCCCAGCTAGGCAGAAGCCTTCTTCCTTTTCTGCTCAGCAAACCACCTGTCGCTGCCGTCGGCGGCCATGGCCTGTGCAGGGGGAATGCTGGTACAGTGAGGGAGTGGCTGAGGCACCAGCACCCTGCTGCCCACACCCACCAGCCTCCCACCCACGCGGGCTGACCCCAGAGGCACCTTCTGATGCAAAAAGAAGCTATTCTGATGAGGATTATTTACATGCTGGGAAGGAAAACAGAGCTGAAACCCAATGCTCTCTGCTGCAGCAATAAAGCAGCTGGTGGTACCAGAGCAGAGCAGGAGAGTTTGAACACAGCTCCACCCCTCTGCTCGGGAGGATGGCCAGCTGCACTGATGTGACTCAAAGATCTGTTTTCTGTGACAATTTACACCAAAATGCTGCTGATGTGTCCAGTGAGACCCAGCACAACCCAGCTGCCCCACGAGCGAGGCTGGGAAACTCCAGCCAGGACACAGTGAGCTTTGAAAACTCACCCGTTGTCCTTAGGAAGATCATACAACTTGCTTCTCAGAAAAACTCCTCATGGAATGAAAATTAGAGTCTACAGGTATCTATAATCATTAATTTTTAACAGCTGGACTCAATGACCTTGAAGGTCTTTTTTCCACCCTGAGTGACTGTATCAGAAAGAAAAGGGATGTGCTGACAGTGTTACTTACATCATCCAACAGCTTGTCACCGTTGGGGTCCACCTTGGACAGATCCCTGAATGCTTCATCTCCCACAAAGCAAATTTCATGGCCATCCTAAAACAGGTTTAAAAGCAGGGAAGTTTAAGATAAATGGCAGAGAGAAATTTAAATCGAATCTAATCACCATTTCCATTATGACTCACAGGATCAGCCAAAATAATCACTTGCACTGTGGCTTTGCCAGGTGTGTCCAAGCTAACCAGAGGTGTTAAGATTTTCTGATTCTCCTTTTTCATCAGTGCTTCAATCTTTGGCAACTTAAAGAGAAAGCAAACAAAAAACAACCCTGGTCAGAGGAAGATCAGATGTACTCAGGCTATTCCCATGTCCAGCCCACCACCACCCCCAGCTCCATTATAAGAAATATAAGCAGAGTATCTGCTCAGTGTTATTTTGCTGACATCTGAGGCGTTTTGCTGAAGCCAGGAGTGAGGTTCACC
>NW_008626292.1:2297-5063 GCF_000691845.1 Merops nubicus
CTGTGGGTGAGGGGGGTGTGGGGGGTGTGGCTGTTACCTCTTCCCCTGCACAGGAGAAGGCGATGCGCCCGAACGCCGTCCCGTGATCCACGGCTCCTCCGACACCCCTCAGCTCCAGCTTACACTGCAGGGGGACAGCAGCTTGTGAGGACACTCTTCTCAGGGCCACACCTGCTCCAGCTTTATCCCAGATGCAGATGATTTCAAAATTCCCCATAGATGTTATTCCCCAACAAGCCAGAACGACCAGAGCAAACCACAGTCTTATTTATTTCCTTTAAATACAGTTAACTCCACACAAACTCTAATTAAAATGCACAGAATTAAGTGCACAGTTGCTTTAATTAAGAGCTTTTTTCCCCCTCTGAAGATTGTTCTCATGAAATGAGAGGTTTCCATGATGAGACCCAACTCTTAAAGATCAAACCTGGGAAGTTTTCCAGAGACATACCTGGTTATCTGCATAGCCCAGCAAAGCCCTTTGCTCCCCCTCGTCCTTCTCGTAGATTTTCATCCCCAGCAAATCAGACCAGTAGTTAACAGACTTCTGCAGATCAGACACACCCAGGGTTACCTTCAGCACAGGGTCTGTAAGAGTGCAACAGTCTGAAATGAGTTACAAATACCTTGCAGTTTTAAACAGTTTCACACTCTTGGGAAGTAACAAAGAAAGCCACGCTCTGTGTCACAAAATGCCACTGTGCAGCCACTCTAACACCCCCCAAAATCTGGATTGAACACTGGTAAGAGTGAGTGTTCATCTCACCTTGTTTGAGCTGTTCCTTGTCTTCCAAGTAGAACTTGTACCCCCCTGGGGCTTCAGCTTCAAAAACACCAGTTGTGACTTCTTTGAGGGGCCAGCCCATCTTCTTAGCATTGCTTACAGCCTGGCTGGACACAAGTGTTATGCCCTGGGGAGAGGAGGACAGACACACACAAAATTCACAGGGTGGGTGGTGCCCAAGTCCTGCCTTTCCATCACCTGCCTCTACAATGACCAAACACAACCCGGGTCACTTGTCATAGCACAAAAAAATCTGAGAGCCACAAATCTTGCACCTATAAAATAAACTTAGTCTTACTGTGCACCCTGTATGCATTTGGAATGTGTTCATCTACCCTTCTTTCACACCAAAGGGAAATGATAATCAAAAGGAATTTAAAACTCTGATTCAACACATTGTCCAGGAGCAGAAAACCTCAATCCTTACTGTTCTACCAGGGCAGGCAGACACCTGGGGCTCCTGGTGCTCCCTTAGGCCCCAGGGGAAGAATATTAGCTCAGGGGAAACAATGAGCAAACACATTACAGGTATTCATAGCAGAAACATGAAAACTTCATTAGCTGCCAGCTAGTACAGAACAAAAAAAAAAAGTAATAAACACAAAAAGAGTGTTTCCTACAGCAATATCCTTCTTGGCTAATCACTGCACCTTAGATCTGGCAGCAAATACCAGCAGCTGTGCTGGAAGGTGCTCAAGGAAAGTTTCCTAGATCCTAAGGGAGCACAAAGCTGCTCTGGTTTCTGCTCTTCCAACTTGGAGACAACTACCAAAGGAAGGATTAAAGGTGTTTAAGGGACAAAACAGAAGACCAAAAACCAACTGGTACAACCTATACGCTGAACAAGCTCCTAATCTTGAAAATAAAAAAGCTTCTCAGAAGAAGAAAGATTTTGCTGCCACGTGTGGCTCTTACCAGGAAGTCGTTGCCCAGGCGATATTCTCCAATGCCATAGTTGTAAGTCAACTCTGCTACAAAGTGGTTGTCTTCTGGCCCATAGCCCACCATCGTTTTGCTCCATTTTCCATCATAAGGGCTGGAACATCCAGATTTAATTGTGGTGAGCATCAGAAATAACCAGCAAGAACTGCAAGTAGTAGTGTGTCAAGGGAGAACTGCGCTTCTAGAGTAACCAAGTGGCAAAGGAAATCCAGTAACTTCCTCCCAAGCAGGAGCTGATACCTGTAACAAGCCTCACAATTTGTAGCACACAGCAGCCAGGCATCCCCCTGGGCAGTGTTTTGACCTGGGGCTGTCATTCATGACTATGAGTGACAAAAGCAACTCTACCTCCTTCTTCACAGCTCACGCTGGCCCCATGCTTGGAACCATTCCAGGTGAGGTTGGCCAGAGCTATGAGCAACCTGCTCTCCTTGCAGATATCCCTGCTCTCTGCAGGGGGTTGGACTGGATGTTCAAAGGACTAAAGGTCCTTTCCAGTCCAGACTGTTCAGGCGCAAGCTGCTCATTAGCTGGAATTGTTATCAGCACTTCCGTATTGTGAGGCAGGAAACACAGGCAGGTAGACACAAGATTGGAAGATTTCTTTCACCCACGAAGACAAAAGCCTTTGGGGCTACCAGGAGGGATCTTTTTTTTAATTCGAGATCCCAGATAGCCCCATGTCTGTGAAAAAAACAATGCAACCCAATGTGATTCCAGGGAAGTTTAGAAATCATTTGGTCAGGTTCAAGTATCAATCTACGGGAGTAACACAGCAACGCTCCTGTGCCAACGGCAACACCGCGCCCACCCAAAGAGGGGGAATGCTGACTCCAAGGGAAGCAGCTGTAAAACCCAGCCCAGCGTCCCCGGGGCTCCGGGGGGCACACGGGCGCTACTCACCCGTTGCAGCTCGCCTTGCAGCCCTCCGTGAACTCCTCGTGCCTCAGCACCTGAGAAGCAGACGGGAAGGGCGCTCAGCTGGCGCGGACCTCACCCCTCACACCCCACCCCTCACACCTCACACCTCACACCCCACA
>NW_008626293.1:0-29439 GCF_000691845.1 Merops nubicus
CCCAGCCCCTGTAACCATGACAGGGTCGTGCCCAGGAGGACTGAAAAGTTACTATTTCCTGGTTCAAAGAGCAGCTTTTACTTTGTGCTGCCAAAAGCTGTCCATGACCATGATGTGACATGATGTGAGAGGTTCCTTGGCCATACTATTTACAGGCTGCCTGCCTCTAGTGACCACAGCATGATCCCTTCACTTTCCCCATCAGAGCCAAGAAACTCTTGCCCATCCCCGGAAGAGCTCTTCAGCATTCACAGCCATGAAAAAACACAAAAGCTGGAGTAAAATAAGTTTTATTCTGAAAGAGGGTGTGAGTCCAATTAGAGCAAAATAAACAGTCTACATGATACATTTTTTTCTTGCCTCTTCAGCAGCTAATCTAGTTAATCCCTTTGTGTTTTAACAGGAAAAAAATCGATACCTGACAACTGTGTAGCCAGTATCGGAGGACTCAGGCAGCAGACAACAGCTCTCCAGGCCCCAGCCTGTCCAGCTCTGCATCTGTTACCGTGAGCCAGCAGCTGCCTCTGGTGCCTCCTCAAGCCTTCTGCCGCGGTGCCTGCACGCACACACTGTCTTGGGGCCACGTCTCATTTCTTATTCCCAAATAAGCATTCTGCTGTGCTGCTGTGATGCAAATTTCCTAAGCAAGAAGGTGTTCTGGGAAAGAGATCTTCCTGTGTGCTCTTGAGAGGAGACGGTCGTCCTTTCGGCAAGCGTGGCGTTCGCACAGGCTGCACTGACATCCTGTGGCTCGATTTCCCTCCTTGGCAGGAGCACAACGGGAAGGCTTCGACCCTTTCACCAGTCCCCTCAGCGTCCCCGCTCTGCTCCCTGCGGGTCACTGACGCCGCAGCCAAACCCTCTGGGAGGGGAAGGGGCACCTGCCCCCTTCCTGGCTCCTGTCCACCGTGTCAGGCTGGTGGGCAGAGGACCTGACCTCAGTGCAGCCACCACTCACCCAGACACCACCGGCCTGGGGAGTGAGCGACTGTCCCTCCCTGGACTCTTCAGTGTCCCCTGAGTCACTGCCCACAGCAGCAGGGCTGGGGGGGAATGAACTGCTGTGACCCATGGCTGGCTGGCGTGGTGCTGGAAGGGGGGGGGCTTTTTTAAGGGAAGACTGGTGAAAACCACTCACACACCCCCAACCTCTGCCCACCAGGACTCCGGGTGGAGCCTGGGTGGCACTCACCGCACATGTTCACAGCATCAAGCCCTGCCACCGGGTGCCCAGGGTCTGCAGTGAGCCGCATCCCCCCATCGGGCCCAGACACTGCATGAAACAGCACCCAGCCCCAGCAGAAGGTGAGTTTAATTTTACTTTCCCCTAGGGAATAGCATTAATCTGTAACTTTTTAGGCATCACTTGATCAGCTGAATAGCAGCTATTAGCTTTGGACTGTAGGCATTTTTATGAGATATTAGTTCCAGGGCTTGTGGTTTGGCATAGAAAGCGTATTATTCACACACAAAACAACTGCGTTAAAATAACATTAGGAATCTGGCTTAAACTGACAAAACCTAGGAAACTCAGAATTAAGGCTGAAAATATGTCCTTAGCTCACCCACCACGTGCCTGGTACGGCAGCTCAAGCGGTACGTGGGACCTGGCCGCGGAGGTCCCTGCCACCTCCAGCCCAGCCGTGCTCCACTCCCCACTCCCAGGGAGGAGACGTGGCTGCACCTCAACCACAGCCCCACCATCCCCAGTAGCCAGCAACCCATCTTTGTGCCCTGTCCTCTCAAACAGGATTTGGGTCTTAAGTGTAATGAAGCTCTGTTCCATGTGTCTCCACTTGCAGAGCTGTGTTTCCTTCCACCAGCATCACTGTGGACAGAGCAACGCAGGCTAGAGGAGGAATTTGTCCAGCATGTGATCAGGGGTAAAACATGATCCAGACAGTAAAACCCGCGTGGTGCCTTGCTTTGATCTTCCCTTGATTTGCTTTGGCTGATCAAAGTATCACAGCCAGAATGCAGACAGGGGTAGCAACTGCTGGCTCATGCTGGGGACTTCTCTCAGCTGCAGAGGCTGGACGGAGCCCTGAGAGAGGCATAAGGGCCTTTCTGAAACCCACTAGGTGAAAATCTGAACCAGAAAACCAAAAAAAAAAAGGACCAGAAAGCACCTTCTGACGTTCACTTTGTGGATTGCCTAACTGTGAGGGTACTGAGGCCAAGAAGTAACCCAGGGACACAGGTTGCTGTCACTGGAGCTGAGTCAGGGATGGGAACCTGTGCATGAGCTGTACCAAAGGACTCCCCTTTCACAGGGCCTCCCATCAGAGGAAGCCACACTGCACATCAAGAAATTTGTGCCACAGCATCCAGTGGCTGAAAAATGAAGGAGGGTCACCAAAAGGTTCATGTGGTAGGTCAAAAAGCAGCAGTGCTGCAGGAACATCTGCTGTGCTCCTGTTTTTCTATCAAAGCTCTGCCCTTGGTCATGGGACACAAACATCAAAATGCTCATCTGGCCACTGGCTTTCTGGAAGGTGTATCTGAGCTTTGGAAAAGGTGATCTCATCTGCACCATGTTTGCTGCAAAAGCAAATAAATGAAAACAGCAACCTCAGCAGTATCACAGCTCACATAGATTAAGAGAAGAATCACCACAGGCCTCTAGGAAGGACCAATCTGCCCACTCCTGGTGACAGATGAGCATGGCTCATTTTAAGATGGTATGTTTTTTCTTCTATGGCCAAATATTTGCCTCCATATTGCAGTAAAATCAGCTTCTCTAAAAACAGGTTTGAAATCAGTTTCAATTCTGCTCCTCACATTCCTTTTATTTATGACCACTGCCATTTTGTAAGAAACAACCCAAGATGTTCATGCACAAGGCATCTCTCAGGGATAAACCACATTAAAAACAACCAAACAAAAAAACCCAGAAGGTAGCAAGCAAAAAAAAAATTGTGTTCAAATTGCAAGGTTGTCACACTGCTCAGTAAACAGGGGTGCACTTTAACCATACTGGGTGTGATTTTTTTCTTCTCAGTGAGGTGAGAAAGGTTTTTGCTATTCCCATCTTGGAAGCAAAACAAATAGAATAATTTTTTCCTTTCCCAGCAAAGGCAAACGCAGCTGAACTTAGCTCTGTGCTTTTTACTTGTGTGCCATAAACCAACATGTTCCCTTGCTGGTTGGCATTTGCAACAGATCAAAATCACAGTACTACACCTGGCACCAAAGTGGTGTTTCAGGTCAGAATTGAGACATTCTGGTGATAAGATGAAGGATGCTTGTTCTCTGGACATCCTGTCCCAGAAATGCTGTAGCTACATTTACCATAGAATAATTCCAGTTTAATTCTTAGGAACTCTTTTAGCGAAAAATTAATGTTTTGCTCGTTGTGGAGCCTTTCTCCAAATGTAATTTGAGACTCCAGCATGAACCTTCCTTGGTCTTCTTATAAGTTGCTGAGTGTCTCCATGTGTAATGGCACATTAATGGCAGAGTGAGTACAGCCAGTGCCACAGGTACTCACTGCTTCTGAAAGACAGGTCTGAAATGAACTGGTGCTGCATGACACAGTGTCTGTGTCCACAGCATGCAAGTGCTGACCCCGTGTGAATAAACCCTAATCCTCTGCTGTGCTTCCGAAAGAAAAAAAGCTGAGCCTAAAGACAGCAAAGAGCAAAATCTCCTCTGTGTTGGGCCCACCCTGTGGCACAGTGCCAACGTGACCTGTAACAGAGGCAACACGGGTGCCTTCCAATTCCTGCAGCCACAAGGTGCCGTGCCGTGCGGTGCCACCCCTGCACCTCAGCATAGGCTCATCCTCTGGGTTTCATGAGACAGACACTCAGAGCTTTGGGGTGGAAAGCACCTGCAGATGTACATCTATATGCAGTGCCTTTAGAGAAAATCATAGAAAATAGGCCTGGATGGGTTTTCAGGGGCCACCTGGAAGGATCCTGGATCTGTTTTCTCACCTGTGAACATCTGTAATCCCCACAGATAATTTTTTACCAGAAAATAAAAAGAGGTTGAGATTCCAGGTGTGTGCATCTTATTAAGTATGCTGTGCCCCTTTAAAAATATGGTTTAAATGGCAGGTGACTTTTTCTGCATTAAGGAAGACTTAAGAATGACTGACAAGATCTGCTTTTGCAGCTCTTATTTCTGCCAGTCAAATTACTGAGGACAAGAGTGAATAGTGCATATTTAGAAAATTTATTTTTAAATTTGGGCTTTGACAGAACAGTAACTTCATGAGAAATTGAAGCCTCTCCTTCCCAGCTAGCTGTGACTGAAATACAGCAAATGAAACATGAAAAAAAGGCATAATACAGAAACAAAGCTATAGAACAAAAGGGCAGTTTTGCCAGATGTGCAAAAGGCATCTCAACCCTACCACCCTCTTCTCAGGCTTGGGATCAAAGCTGGGTGCTCATATCTGAGGGCTCCGATCAGAAGGCATCAAGGAAGGAGAGGCAGTGGAGTGACTCCGTATGTTAGGAAGGGTTTTGACTGCCTAGACTTTAACAATGGTGACCTCAGGGTTTTGTGTTTATGGGTAAGAATCAGGGGTCAGGCCAACAAAGCAGATACCATGGTGGGAGTGTGTTACAGGGCACCCAACTAGGATGAAGAGGCAGACAAAATATTTTCTAAGCAGCTGGGGAAAGTTTCACAATTGCAAGCCCTTGTTGTCATAGGGGACTTCAATTTCCCACACATCTGCTGGAAATATAATACAGCAAAGAGGAAACAGTCCTGGAAGCTCCTGGAGTGTGTGGAAGACAACTTCCTGACACAGCTGGTGAGTAAGTCAACTAGCAAGGGTGTCCCACTGGACCTGTTGTTTGTGAACAGAGAAGGACTTGTGGGTGATATGGTGGTTGGAGGCCATCTTAGGCACAGTGATCATGAAATTATAATTTTCAGTTCCTGGAGAAGTAAGGACGGAGGGCAGTAGCACTGCTACCTTGGGCTTCCAGAGAGCAGAATCTGACCTGTTTGGGAGGCTGGTTGACAGAGTCCCTTGGGAGGAAGTCCTGAAGGGCAAAGGAGTCCAGGAGGTCTGGATGTTCTTCCGTAAGGAACTCTTAATGGCACCGGAACAGGTCATCCTGATGTGCCAAAATATATGCCTGCAAAGACCGGCCTGGCTGAACAGAGACCTTTGCCTGGAACTCAGGAAAAAAAGGAAACTTTATCACCTTTGGAAAGAGGTGCAAGGCAACTCAGGAAGGCTATAAGGATGTCATGGGGTTATGCAGTAAGAAAATGAGAAGAGCCAAGACCAAATCAGAATTTAATTTGCCTACTGCCATAAAAGACCATAAAAAATGCATTAGCAAGAAAGGAGGACTGAGGAGATTCTCCATCCTTTATTGGATGCGAGGAGAAACACAGAGAAAAAGGCTGAGGTTCTTAATGCCTTCTTTGCCTCAGTCTTTAGTAATAGTAAGACCAGTTGTTTGTCCAAGTGGCCATCCCCCTGAGCTGGAAGACAGGGAGTAGAATGAAGCCACCATAATCCAAGGGGAAATGTTCAGTGACCTGCCGCACCACTTAGACACACACAAGTCTATGAGGCTAGATGGGATCCAGCCAAGAGTACTGAGGGAGCTGGCAGAAGTGCTCACCAAGACACTTTCAATCATTTACCAGCAGTCCTGGCTCACTGGGGAGATCCCAGTGTGACTGGAGGGTAGCAAATGTGACACCCATCTATATCGTATCACTCTCCACAATTACCTGGAAGGAGTTTGTACCAAGGTGGGGGCTGGTCTCTTCCTTCACTAATTGAAGCAAAATGACAAGAGGAAATGGCCTCAAGTTGTGCCAGGGAAGGTTTAGCTTGGATATTATCAAAAGTTTATTCACTGGAAAGGTTGTCAAGCACTAGAACAGATTGCCCAGGGAAATGGTTGAGTCACCATCCCTGGAGGTATTTCAAAGACATATAGATGTGGTGCTTAGGGACACGGCTTAGTGGTGGACTTGGTAGCGTTAGACTAAGGGTTGGACTTGGTGTTCTTAAAGGACTTTTCCAACATAAATGATTCTAAGCCTTTCCTCCCATCCTGCCTACAACCCACATCTCAGCTCTTAATCATTCCCCTCCCTCTTCATCTGCTCTTGCTGCTAGGTGGTCTGGCATTCCTTTATCACGGCCTCAAAGGACTCTGCAGTATGGGGGATTGAAAAAAACAAACCAAGATCTCCTCCTGAGCCAGGCAGGTAGGTCCCCAGGTGCTTGTCCTCATTACAGAGATTGCTTTGGGAGTTAGATCCAGCTGGCAAAGGTTTCTCATTAGGATGGCAAGGCTGAAAATGTGAAGCTGGAGGGGAACTGTGTAGCTGAGGTGGCCTTGAGGCTGGGATTAAAGAGGGGGTGGTGGTAGGAGTTTTTTATTTTATTTTTGTTTGAGCTTAGTATCGTGGGATTGTTAGTTGTGGAAGTGGCAGCCCAGTTCAGGTGTGTTCAGGTTTGTTTTAACTTCCCTCCCCCAAACTCCACCGCTCCAAATATGTTATAAACTTGAAAGTGTTAAATTTGACTAGTTCTAACATAGACTTGGGATAGGAAAAAGCCTGTCTTAGGGCTGCTTGAGTCTGGATCTTGTGTGATGTGTGGGAGTTGTGCTTCAGCTATTTTTCTGGTAAGTATATGGGGAAAGGCAGGGAGAGTGGGCAGAGCTTAGGCTCTACTTATTTTTGTGTTAGCAAATGGCATAGCTCTGGCAGAGGGAAAAGGATTTAAAGTGTTGAGCTGACATGTTAAAGCCATGGGCAGCTCCTGACAGCATCTTCTCTCTTAGAAATATCACAGACATATGAGAAGGTGGTTGAGAACATGGGCTGTTGGTACTGTCCTTTTGACTGGAAAGAGTAGATACCAGCAGCATATAAATAGAATAAAGAAATAAGATGCAGGATGACTGCAGAAGCTTTAAGTGTCTCAAGTCCTTGTGCTTCAAGTCTGTCAGCCCTGCAGAAGTTCTGTCTTGTTTAATGTGGTTGGCTAGTCCCCTTATGTGATGGCCCACCTGTGTGTCTGCTAAGAAGCTTTCACAAAATGCATTTAATGTGGCTGGTTATGAACTCTGCAGTGCTCTTACAACAGCACAATACTTACTCATTGGAGTTGTTGGGCCAGCTGGACTACTATGTATTACAGCCAGAAGTGGGTAATATGTGTGTTTGCATATCCAAGGAAACTTTGCTTGGAGTGCAACTCCACCGTGATTGTTCCAGGGGCTTCTCTCTGCCTTGACTTTGCGTACAGAAGGGGAGGTGTTCTCTGTAACTCAGCCAAAAAAACACCAAACTCTGCTCTGCGCAAGTTTCAAAGGACTGATGAGCCTAACAGCTGCACTTATTTAGTGATAAATGATGATAAACACTAGCTGTGGTAGCTATCATCTGTGAGGATGACATCCTTGTATCTGTTGGCTCCCGTTGTCTCTTATTCTGCTCTTTGCACTGGTGGCATCTGCTACATCCAGTGTTATCTGGGTGCCAGGTGACCACGTGGTCTAGCCCTCCGATTGCTTTTCAGTGATAAATTGCTGTAGCTGCTGCTGCCTGCATATGGCAGGTCAGTAGCATTGCCTGGTTACGTGTGGTGAATCTGCATTGCAGCTCCTGTTTGCTAAGAATGTATCCAAGAGACAAGATATAAGAAAAAAGAGGAGGGACCCTCCTGCGTGCACACACAGGTGAAATAATATTTAGGGGAAAAACTAGAGGAGTCTTTAAGTCCTCTCAGCTCTGTAGTGTGGTTCAGCTGAGGGCATAGGAAAACTGGGTAAACACAAATGAACTGCCAAACGTTAAAATCAGCCCACCTCATCCATACCTATTTCCTTCCATTGCGGGGATGCTGAAAATCTCCATGAAGAAAAATTATGATCATTGAGTCACTCCGTTAGCTGCGATCCTGGCTGCCTGCCCCTGCCAGCCTGCTATGCAAGTTGTGTGCTAATGTTTGGATTTTAGTGGTGGAAAACGAATGTCAGGCTGTACTCTCTTCATGCACCGTTGGGCTGTGCTTATGGTCGCTCTTGGCAGCACCAAATGATTAAACAGATAAAACCATCAGTCTTTTTATTTCCAAACATTAACCTAACTGCTAATAAAGCACAACCCGTGTCATCCTTATGGACTCTGCAGAGCTGAGTCACACTAAAAAAAGGATCTGAATGCTGGAAAAAGACTCCTACTTCTTTCCTGTGCTGAGAGGCAATACCTCTCTGCATGCAGAGATTGCCCTGGAGAGCTTAGCCTTGGGGCTATAGCCCGAAAGGTGTGGGGGCAAGCTGGCAGGGCTGCGCTATGATTGCCAAGGGACATAAAGGAGGCTGTGACCTGTGCGCCTTGGTGCGGGTGCAGTGAGCTGTTGTGCTGATGCCCCAGAGGGTGGGTGGATGGATAGCTGCATCCCTGTTCCTTCTCTTCTCCCTCCTAGCACTCAGTAGGCACCGCCTCTTAGCCCCTCAGGGTGGGTGGGGAAGGTTTGTCAGGTCCTGGGGCAGAGGAAATGGAGCGATTCTTTTGGTAGACTTTCCCCTTAGTGGCCAAAGGTATTTTTGCCCAAACATCCCCAGCAAAACTGGAAGGGTTTTGTAAATTCATTATGTCAGAGAGGAATCTGTTTAATCAGCTGCCTTTCCCTGGAGGCACTTTATGCTTAATGAGAGACATGATGGAAAGAATCAAAATTGGTTTATGTGAGTTTAGCCTCAACCCCCCTTCCAGCTGATGTATTGCTGAGCATGTTGTAATGGAGAGGAGCAAATGGAGACACTGAGCAGTTCTCATCCTGTTTGTGTGGGTCAGTGGCAGAGGCAAGAAGTGAAGCCTCGAGATCTGTATTGCATAACACCTTTCCTAGGTGTTATCACGATGTCTTGATCATGATTTGTGCTCCTGTTGCAACTTGGCAAGCACTCTTACCCCCTAGTGCAGTTTGCCAGTTGTGCAGTAAAGCATAGCCTAGTTTGGCTTATTTATATATGAGCATACTAATTTAAAAAGCAGCCAAATGAGAAACATTGCATGTACATTAGAAGGGCACCATATAGTTCTGTGAGCTAGATAAATAGTGGGACCACAGAGCTGGAATACGGAATAGTTTCAACTTCAGGGTCAAAAACTATTATAAAGAAACCTCCATATATACAGTTAACATAGAAGAAAAGGGCAACAAGTTGTTTCTCTGCTTACCCACTTTCCTCAGTAGTCCATGCTGTGCCTTGTCATTTCAGCTGACTCTTTTCCTGCCTTCTCAGTGTGATGGGACAGACTGACCTAGCAGCTTTCCCACTACCAGGTGATGTGTAGAGGTGCAGGGTCCTCAGGAAAACTTGCTCTGAAGGCCTCTCTGTGGATCTGTGTATGGTGTTATGCCCTTAGAAACATGGAAAGTATTTTATTGCTGTAAAATAATTCCTGTCCCAGTATCTCATTAGCCTTCACCTTTTAGCTTTTAAAAATTTTTGTCTGAGTAAATAAAGACTAAATTATTTGGAAGTAAGTTTTCCTGCAGTGTAATTGTCAGGCTAGCAACAGCTGAGCATTTTCCACAAAGCAGGGATCAGCAGGCTCTGCTGGGAGGGTAGGTTGGTTGGTTTGGTCCTCTCAAGGAACAGCTGCTGGAGCTGGCATTTGCAACAGAGGCTCTTTGTGAGACCACCCTGGGACCTGGGATGGACCCAGCACCCATTGCCCTCAAGTGACTTTCAAAGAATTGGCCAAAAGTGAAAACCTTTGAACTGGCTGGCTGCTTTTTGACTCACTCTAGGTCCCAGCAGGCTTAATGTTGAGCTGTCATATATTATATGGTCCAAAATGACACCCCAGAGTCATGTTTATTGGAAGAGGTGCAAGTTTGCAAGGATGAATCTACTCATTCACCTGCCAAATCACCTGTGATAGGTCTTTTGTCTGTGGAGGTCTATTAAAAACTAGTGGTTTATTACTCATTTATGTATAGTTTATAATACAATTCTGTGTAATTGTGTGTGTCTTGGATGTAGTTATTTAGATTTTGATCTTGCTAAAACACAGAGTTTGTGTTAATTTTAAGAGATACAGAGCTTGGAACAAAAAACATTTTCTCAGATTAATCGATAGTAAAGTAGTACATTCATTGCATTTATTTTACTTTCAGCTATTATGATGGTCTACATAATGTACACACATGACAGGATTTGTATTTTAAGATAAACATGGGTTTGTGAGAGTGCCACTTACCATTGGTCTGTAACACGTTATTTGGAGGTTATTTATGGGCTGTTGGTATCCTTCCCACTTTCTTATTTCCAAGTTTAAAAGGACTGAAGGGGAAAACCCAGTTTAGCATGGAATTGATTTTACATCAGCTGGTTTTACATTAAATAATATTGCATTACTAAGGAGTTGCATTGTCATCTGTCGCTGTGAGGTTGCATTACGTTCTGTAGCCTTGGCTCATGTGTTAATCCTTCAGTAACGCACACTTAACTGTTCAGCAAATGACACAACATGTGAAGAAATAATACCTACAGTGTGATTTATATCTCTTCAGGCAAAGACACTGAGGGCTGGATCATCTGCCTTCGCTTATCCTACTGCAGCACAGGAACGGCCAAAGGATCTGAAGGCTGTGGCCAGTTAGGACACGCTGAAAATACGTACCCTGGAAACAAAAGATACATCTGCTCTATCAGTCAAGCACAAGTCTCAGTTGCTCTTAAGATTAAACACATGTGAGATGTATTAACATAGACATCCTGTGGTGGAAAGGACCTTTGGGGCTCTGAGCTCGTGGATGCTGGGTAGATCAAGCATGGTGTGATCACTGAAGCCTGGCATGGTTGTTCTGTACTCACTGTAGAGAGCAGGGGTGTGCAGCCAAATAAATACAGTCTGACTCCAGTAGGATACAGATACACTGAGCCAGCAGGACTTCTGGGGGGAGAGGGAATGGGAGGGGTGGGTACAGAGAAGTGATTTTTACAGCTGGTAGGATTTCCCACTATGAGTCTACCTGGAGTAGTGAAGCCACTTGCCAATACAAGCATCAGTTTACTCATTTCTAGAAAGCAGCTGGATGTGGCGACGAGCAGAGTCTATTGGAAAGTGTTCTTAACAGCTAGTTCTCCTACAGCAGAAAGATTGCCTTCAGTCCCAAGCTCTGGCATGACAGACTGAGTCCCCCCCAAATACAATTTGTATTAAAGATCAACTATGGCAAAGATCAAGGATAAAACCTGGTCTGTGTAGATTGTGTGGCTCATTATGATTACATCTCCTTGTTTCTTTCTCTCTGCCTTGAAGGACAAAGGGTACAGATCTTCTGGTGTAACCTGCTACGAAGGGTAGAACCAGTTCAGTCCATTTGTTCTCTTTCAGCCTCCAGAAATAGCTGAAAAGCAGAAACCTGGTGTTCACCATGTTCTGTGGATGCATGGGTCATTTTTTAAAAATCAGTAGCTATTTTTCCTCCAACTCTGGCACACCCATTTCTCTTGACTTTTCCCAAAGTAATTAATTGTTAAACAAACATGTTTTTAGCAGAAGGAAGTGAGAAGATAAATGTTATTTGAATTGGGGCTGTTTTCTTTCCTTGTAAGTAAAACAGGCTCCCATGTATGCCCTACACATTTCATGGGACGAAGGCTTTAATGATGAAAGCGTTTTGCATCTGTGGCACTCTGACTTGCCATATCTCTTGTATTTATTTCAACTTTCCCTTTCGGTGCCATTCTTTTCTTATTCACCTCTACTTCCGGTCTTCTGATTTTGTCAGGCAGGAGATGAGTGCATTCTATAGGCCAAACTGAAATCCCACTTGGATATTTCATGGACTGAGCGAAATACTATCCCTGGAGGACACTACTTGGAAAGTGTTAAGGCCATGTTAGCCTAGTTCAGTCAAGCTGCTAAGTGATAGAGTCCTCACACACAATATAGCTCAACTGTCTGTAAGAGGGGTCTTAATTTCATTCACAAATTCCAACCTTGTGTGCCATCTGCACAGCTTATGGCACCTACACTGCATGGCTGCAGACTATGTTCTAGAGGTCTTGGAAGGGAAGAGTCCATGGTGGCATGCTTGCCGCCTTAATGTGCGTCCAGGATGGTCTGGATAAGTCAGGCATGGGCAGACTATATTTCAGCCCAATAGCAGATGAAGCCAGGCCTGATCTTCATCTGTAGAGTATGGATGACCCAATGTTCCCACAAGATACACAGCAGGGTTGAAGGACGGTTGCAGGTGTGGATCACAGAACTTGCTATGCTCTTCACCTCGGTGTGCTTTCAGACATCACGGGTCTTAAAAACCTTTCCAGGCTCCTTGCCTCAGTTTGGGAGTCTCTGAATCCCACCAAGAATCCTTTATGCTGATGATTTTGTTGATTAATCTGCTCAGGGCCTGAATGTTACTGTGCCGAATTATCAGGCTGTGTGTTTATGAGGAAGCAATAGAGGGAGGGTCTCTTGCTTAGTAGGACTCGGATCCACAACTGTGATGTACTTGGGTTTCTAAGGGAAGCAAAAGTGGAGAGTCCTTCACTTACAAAATGGTGGAAAAACAGAAGTTAAGAGCCCTGAGGAAATGTCTGGGAAATGCTGGCAGTACAGTTCAGGAAGGAAAGCAAGCACAGGCTCTTACATGATTCCTGTGCATGGTCATCTCTCGTACAGGCTACAAACCCTGTGGACCTTAAGGGCATCTCTTTTGAGTTCTAAAATCCTTTAACTAATCTGAGTCATTTGCACAGCTGAACAGTCTCAAGGTCTCTCAAGTAAATTGGGAATACCTAAAATTCTGCAGGAAATTAGGGAACAGTTAGGTAGTCCCAAAGCAGAGGAAGAAATAAAATAAAATAAAAAAGTCATAAAACCTCTGGTCTCTGGGAAAGCTCTGGGTGAAGAAGACTTTCTAATAGTATTTTCTAAGCTCCTCAGTCTCACTTGGCTCCTGTCATATGGAAAAATTTTCAAAAGGCCAAAGCAAAAGGGTTTCATTTCAGCATTAATTGCAGTGTTGGGTTTTCTTAACTCTCTTTCCTAGGAAATAACTCACTGATGCTCCATTTGCAGTAATTAAACTACAGGCCAATTCTTTTGACTAATGTGACTCAGAAGACACAGGTTAAAATAGCATCTAGAAAATATCTGACCAGCATACCTTATGGACGAGAACTTAGCATATATCTTGAGGTTCACATTAATCAGAAAGCTGCTACACAGTCTATAGGCCTGTTATTATCATTTGCTATTTTTAAAATTCTCTGAAGCAATCAGAAAATCAACCAGCTCAACATCCCTAAAGAGAGCTGCTTCCCACCCACCAGCAGTGGCTGACTTCACTGTTGACATAAAAACCATGAAGATCTCAGTCGAGTATTCTGCCATGTAATTGTATCCTTAATTTTGGCCTTGTTGAAAGTCTGCTGGAAAACTGAGCTTGTGTGTCCTCGTTAGAGGCAATTCATATGTAAATCATTTAAGATTTTTTTTTTTAACTTAAAGGAAGAAAGCGTCCCTGTGACTCAAACATTCTGCAGGCTCTTGCTTCTCTTGTGGCTCCCGTGGGCCTGTGACTCCTGGCAAACCTGATGCAGAGTGAAAGGGCTGCTGGCCATGCTCTTGGTTTCTCTTGCCTTAGCTGCTGGAAAATAGCTGTCGAGACACTTCACCTTTTTCCAACCTTTGTTTTGACACTGAAAAGACATGAAATTATGCTGTCTTTTACACCCTTGTGCCTGATGTACACCCATGGAAGGTGCTTCCCCCCTTCAGTCAGTAATAGCCATGTAATTATCAACTTTTCTGCATATTGAAAAGTTTGAATTTTGCTCTTTTATGTGCAAAAATAAGCTGAAGTGGCAGCATAGCAGTAGTGCAATGACATCCTAATGTTAAAATGGAATTACTTTGAAAAAAACATTAAATAACAGTCAGGTAAGTTCTCAGCACCCTTACCAATAAAGCTGACGAAGATGTATACAAGGTAACAACCAAGTACTTGTCTACGAGGGCAACTTTGATAAAATTTGGGCAACTATTCCTTCAGAGTATTTCTGGAGTTGGAAATGGAAGTTATCCTAAGTATGCTATTGAAAGCGTTGGCAGCAATTTGGAGGTGTAAAGGAATATCATGTCTTTACCATGGTTTCTGTACTTTGGAGTTGGATGAGCTGAGTCCCTTCACACTCTTAACTGTTCTTAAAATATAACGTCTGAGGTAATTTGCCTCTAGGAAAGCTGAGTCTTTGTTGTCCCTGAATAAATTCTAAACTGTTGCTGAAGGTGTTTGGAGCTTCCCTTTGGCATCTTGCTGTTGTAGATACAGAAAAATGTAGATGAGTGGGTCTAGGTAGCAGATCATGAAATTCAAGTGGATTAAAAACTGTCAAAATTCTGTTTCTTTTCTTGTATAAAGAATTCTACGTGGAAAGGTAGCAGGGTAGATGGGGGAGCATAAAGGTGATCTGGGAGGAAGGTTAATTGTTTATTGTTCATTAATTGCTCAGTTCATTGCAAAGAAAATCATATAGCTGCTAGGAATCTTGACCTTGTGCCCAGAAATGTGTGAAAGCACACCTGGCCCTGCCTGGGCTGGAAATCAGCTTCAAGACTAATGGCAAAGACTTTATTTCAAGAGAGTATTTAGCTTTAAAAAATGAATAGGGGCTTCATGTTCCAAATGTCATCTGTCAGTTTAACAAATGGCAACTATATACACATCTTAACGCCAGACTGCTGTTTCATTAGGCTCCTTGTGGGTTATTCCTTCTTGGTAGCTGGTGTTATTCTAGCTGGCGCAGCAGAAAGGCAGGAGGGAAGAGGCTTCTCACCACTGCTGCTCCTCAGCTACACGGAGCAGCTCCTCGCTCCTTTCAGGAGGCAGTGGGAGAGAAAAGAGGGTGCAAAATGAAAAAATGTCAAGTGAGATTGATAGGGAGGCACGTTCCTCAGTGCAGCTGGGTTCAGCTTGGCGTGGGACCACTCACAAAGATATCTTGGAGTTAGGTTTGTAACTGCAGCCTTGGCACACAGTTAAGGGCCGATGGCTGCTGAATAGCACTGCTAGATGGGGAACAAAAATGGGACAGGCAGGCAGCTCCCAGTGGGAGCACCCTGCAGCTCTGCCATAGGGTATAAAGGAGGATTAAAGACAGGCCCTACTCGGACTAGGACCTGCAGGAAAAACCTGAATGAGCTTTCAGAACAACAAGGTAAAGCCAGCGAGCACTGATGAAATACCCACAGCCCAGAGTTAAGGTAAAAAGGTAAAGGTGGGAAAGAACCAGCTCCAACCCATCACAGTGCCACTCCCTAGCTGCCCTCTGTGGCACTGCAAAGACTCTCTAAATCTATGGGTTGGAACTCCCTGAGCTGTAGCTGACCATACCTAAGTTGCCAGATCTTCCTTGTGCTGGAAATGCTACTAAGTGCCCTATGTTATAAGTAATCAAGGTTTTGTTGCAATGGTGGCTGAGAGCTTTCAGCCTTCCCATTGCCACTGGCAGATCAAGCATCCTGTTGGAGCCCCTTGATGGGATAAACAAATTTAAATATTAAAAAGGTGTACTAAATGGGCATAGTTTTGATTTGTTTAGGATACTACCAGTACAAGTGCTGCACAGCATGACTGGAAAGAACTTGTGGAGGGTAAGGAAAATTAGTTTCTCAAAAAAGCAAGTATTTACTGCCTCCAGGGTCAGGTTTAGCAGTACCAGGCTGGCTGCTACGCAAGCCAAGGGTTTCCATGCTGGGGAGCTCTGAGTGTACCTGTGACGCCAGAGCACAGAACGACAGCTAGGTAACTTTGCTCCCAGGCTAGACTGACTTCACTTTCTTGTACCACAGCATTCAGAGAAGTTCTCTCCCACGAGAAAGCTGCTTCTCCTCAGGAAAGTCTCCCTGCATGGGGCTGAGGGGCTCAGTAAACGAGCTGCTGCATTCAGCACCTTGCTGGGAGGCTTTTGGGAAGGGAAAATTGTGTTGGGTCCTCACAAAGTGCATGTGCCAGACTGACATGTCTGTGCAGAGGCAGCAGAGGGGTCCGTTGGGGAGCTAGGAGCCAAGTTTACGCCAAGTCCAGTCTCCTACAACCTCTTGTCCTGCTCAAACCAGCTCCTAGTTAAATTTGTCCAGAATATTTTTTTTTTTCAAGATAAGCAAGGTGCGCAGGGAGATGGTATATACAAATACATGTTTTCATTTTACTTTCAGTAGGTGTGTGGAAAAAGCTGGTAAGCTATTGAACTCGGTCCCTGCAGCTGGTTGTTGAAAAGCTTGCTTGTTTTTTCCAGCTGTCATTCAGCTTAATAAAAGATATTGCCTCTCCCTGCAAATCTGGTTTCTCTTGCGCAGTATGGCTGCACAGATAATGGCAGTTATTTATATCCTCACAAATTAATGTGACTGCAATGGCCACCTCTCAGACTTCAAAAGAGAAAGCAGGAATCGAAGCCAGGGGAAGCGTCGATTTTTATTACGCTGCCTCCTTGCGCGTAGAGAAAGCTCCGAAGGTTAGAGAAGCGCCACGGCAAGGACGCTGCCACAGCACAGCCCCCCTTGGGCAAATGTGAAACCCTGACACCACAAAAATCGGTGCCTGAGCAATAGCCCCTGCAAGAGCACTACAGTCTGAGCCATAATGTCACTTCAGAAGCTGTCCCTTCTTTATCCAGCAACACAGGCAGCTCCCACAAACACCACAGCAACCGAGGCTGGCGGGTGTGAGTGACCACAGATGAGGTCAGTGCGTTGCTCTCCAAGCAGAAAGTATTAAGGAGCCCTAGTCACTGACCCTGGGAAAGGTGGAGTTAATGATACCATGCTAAATGTTTGGGTCTACAGAGCCCTTCATTTTATTTTATATTCCCCTCCTACCCTGCCTTTTTTTTTTAGTCACTGAGATTTTTTAAAAGACAAAAGGAAGGCACCATGTGAAAACATCGCTATGGAAACATCACGGGCTCACTTGTACTTGCCTGCCAAGCAACTACCTAACTGAAGTTTTACATCCTATTGGATCACTGTTGGCCATCTGCTCTCCTTCAAACTTCTCTGAATTCCTATTTCCCTGAAAAGTTCATTTTTAGAAGGGAGGGAGGAGGAGGAGGCAGCAAGGGGAGAATCCGGCATTCTTGGCTAGCGCAGAGCTATTGTGAAAAAGGAAGATAAACCCACTTTGGGGCAGCCCCTTAAAAAGATAAAGATCCATGTTTTGTGAAGTAATTTCGTAGAAAAGACCTCATTTCTAGATGCACTTT
Organism: Merops nubicus; assembly: GCF_000691845.1. Taxonomy (NCBI): domain Eukaryota; kingdom Metazoa; phylum Chordata; class Aves; order Coraciiformes; family Meropidae; genus Merops; species Merops nubicus. The sequence goes on from NW_008626293.1 coordinate 17,235, forward strand.
AATGATAACAGTATATATTGGCAGCCACAAGGCAAAACAAATAAACAGCTGCTTCTAGTACTCTCACACTAATTGTCTTCCTGTTCCCTTCTCTCATTTAGCGTCAATCGTATTTTTTTTAAAATGTAACAGTTACTGCCTACACTGGAGCTGTTGGCTGCAGGCTCCCCAGCCTTGCTCCAAATAAAACACAGAAATAGATCTCCTGCCAAGCACCGCGGAAGTTTGAAGACTTTGGTTTTTAAAAATATAATCTTTTTATCAGTGCCCTGAGCCTGCCAAAGGTAATTACGGGCCATGGCGCATTTACATTAATGCCTGGGACCTACAGACATTTCAAAGCTTAATGGAGAAACTCCATAAATGTACATATTGAAAAATAAATTAATTAAATTAAACTGTCATGTAAAGATATCACTTCATTTTGCAGAGCGGAAGGCGCTCTTAATGGGAATGGAATGGATCAGTGAGCATTTCAAAACCCAAAGCTATAATTTAAATTCAGGCTTTCCTCTGGTGTGCGAGTCACAAGACATATTTATTATAGCCTTGGATTGTCAATTGTAATCGGTTTAGCAGAGACAAAGCCGTGTTGTTCTGCTTCCTTGCCCTCCTAGCTTGTTCAATATATTTTGATGTCAGACTATTGACAAGCAAACCAAAGGCTGAAATAAAATGATGTTTGCCTGTGATGAACTGGCTAAAATACAGTCCAAAGGCAAACATAATGGTGAAGCCTACGTATTTATTTATCAAGCAGCAAGGGAAAAATGGTGACATGAAGCTTTTAAACTTCTTTCAATAAACCAGCTGAATATATTACTGCTGCTCTTGAGGCCTGCTCTGTGGCAAAGTAGATAGATAGAAAGAAGTAAAAGTGCTGTGGAAATTGATAGCATCATTTTTAAATCACTGCTCTGAGTTTCCCAGGCAGCAGTAACAATCACAGTTGTTACTCTTGAAACTCTTTCGGGGTTAGAGCCAAAGCCTGGACCTAGGTCCACAGCAAAGAGACAGCAACAGTTCTTCAGGCTGTGTAACCCATCAGCTCTTGATTCCCAGGCCGCTTCTGGTGCAGTTTGCTGCAGGATTTTATTTGGTGGCAACCATTACAAACCAAGCCTTCTGCAGCTTCTTCTCACCAAAATGAGCATCCCAAGAATGGTTCAGGCCTTTTTCTGATGTGCTGCTTTCTTTCTTCTCAAATTCTTGTTAAGGCCATTCTCTGACCTGCAGCATTGAAACTGACCTGCTCATTGGGTCAGAACTGTTGTTGCTGCCTCCTGCCTTCTTCCAGCCTGTGCTGAGCTTAGCTATGGAGATGTTTCTCTGAGTCTGAACCTAGAACCTTCTGCCCAGGATCTCTAATTTCCTGTGGAGTGCTCAGGATTCTCCATCCAGCTCTACAAAACGCTGACAGTCACTCAGAAGTCACGGTTAGGAAGAGCAGCAGCACATCAGGCAGGGACAACTACCCCAGGAACATCTCTGAGGGCAGTGGCAAATGGAGGCCAACAGAACCAGTCTCTGTGGGCTCCTGCTGCCACATCTGCTGCTACTGTGGTGGGAGCCTGGATGTTTGCAGGCAGTGAGGAGACATGCGCCACTTGTCGAGATGTCATGCCATGGCTCTGATGAGCAGCTTGTCTTCAAACACAAGTTAATTTATTTCTTTCATAAAATCTACCTGTGTATCTGCATTTCTTCTTACTCATGTGAGTAATTGGATTTTAAGGATAATGGGCTATATTTCTGCTTTCACTGTAACCTTTTAGCAGTTTGTTCCCCAGGCTAATTACTCAAGCTTACAACCAAGCAAAAAAACCCACACATCCAAATTTGCCTTTTAATACTGAACTGTTATGGCTTTTTTTTGCAAGTATCTTTTATAACCTTTCTGTAATAAAATAGTTCTTAGCTTGCTATGCTATTCCCCTTTCATGCCCCTTTTCTAAGATGCACATTATTACCCTTAATCACTCCTGAAAGAAAATTTTTATTTTTGTCACCCTTTTCAGGACTTTTATTTTTGTCTTTTGGCTTTGAGAAGGACTTAAACCATTTAAGTGACAGGTTACCACTGACTCCTGTTACAAAATATTTCTGTTCCACTTCTAAAGACTGCAGAACTGGACACAGCTTTTATAGTGTGTTTTGTCCTACTACAGGTTATCTCCTACTGTCACACTATCCAAATGCTAACAAACTTCTTCTTTGAAAGAAGGCAGTGAGGAAGGAATGTGTTTCTAGCCCCTCTGCAGAAGAACATGTGCTTAGAGATTAGGTCCTGGTCCAAAACAATATGTAGGCTCCAACTCCTACTTACACTGATGTCAGTGACAAGCCAGAAGTCTATAATCTTCCCTTTATTTGGACTTCAGTGACTTCTTCAAAGTATAAGAAACCCATGGTTGAGACCTGAATGAATGTATCCTTATAGATAAATAGCTCCTGAATCACCAGCCATATACCATAACCAGAGTTGTGACTGTTTCTTTCCAATAAAGCCACTGCAGTCATTGAAAATGGTCTTTCCCAGCTTAGCTGTCTGGTTAATGAGCCCTTGAAGCTCCAAAGCTGATGAAACTACACAGACAGTCGTAATTCCTGTTGCTTATGGAGAGGAAAAGACTCAAAGAGTGCTGTAAGCAATGTCCATGAGAACAGGACAGGTCACAGATGTCAGTTAAAGCAATTGAGTTAAAGAAATACTACTTCTAAACTCCAAAAATAGCTGTTACAGTAAAAACACTTCTTTCCCATGTACACAAGATACAAATTCTAAACTATGTGTAATGTTTTTAATGCTGTCTTAAAAAACACTTTTGAATGTTTTTATTTGAAGTATCTAAAAGGTTTAATTGTATTCAGTTTTTATAGTCATAGAATTGTAGCACTTTTACATTAAAAAAAAAGTTAGGGCACTTCTCAGATTTCTGACTATCAGCCAAATAAACTACAGTTTCATGCTTAAGATAAGTATACATTAAGAGGTATACAATGAAGACTAAACTGTATGTGTATTCTTCATTAGTGGAACTGTAAGGCCCTCTTCTGGATTATAAATTACTGCATGGGGAAGCAAAGTACATGGAAATGACAAAGCCAACCCACGTTACAGAAAGATAAACATCTCAAGTAGCTTTTCTTCATACTGTTACCAATGTCTGTTCCTGGTTCCCCCTGTATCTGCCCAACTCAGTTACTATAATTTAGCAGCTGAGAACAACTTCTAAGTGGATTCTTAACACTACAGCATTTCTTATGCTTCTGTTCACAAGAGGAGTGGAGAGTTTCTCCACAACTTTGTATGAATATGTTGTGCTGTCAAGTGATGCTTGCTTCCATTAAGGGATAGCACACAGAAACTGAGACATGGGATTCTTCATACATACCTGTCTATCTATGTATGTGACTTTCAGAAGTTATGTCTGAAAATTTAGCTTATGCTAGAGGGGGTGTAAAAACCAATGAGGAACTGTTACAATAGTCTTAGTTCAAGTCTTTGAGGACTGCACAATTCCTTATATGCCTTTTGATTAAATACACAAGGACTGAGAAGGTCTTACAAAGGTAACATTCCAAGAGATTTACTTACTTGTCTGAGCAAACACTTAGTACTGAAAAGCAAGATGTATCTCCACCAACAGAAGGAAAGAAGGTAGTCTAGAATGTGCTGTACAGAGTAGGATCATTTTAATGGATCCATCTGGCTGTAAGCATGTGAACTTGAACCATGAATTTTCCTCTTTCTAAAAACAGCCACTTATTCTTCTGTTTGGTCATGTATGATTACAAGAAGTCACATACACAGAGACATGTGAACAAGTAGCAAGTATCCTATTAAGTAAAAATTCTGTACAGAACATTACACGTAGTTTAATTGCACTGTACATTTTAAAAAAGAAGGATGCTGAAAAAACCTTCATGTATCATTTCTTGGTAAGTTTCTGCCTCCCATCAGCACGGGGCTAATTACGACGGTCCTTTTTCCGCACTTTTGATTTTGGTGCTGCCAAGAAGAAACAGAAAGGGAGAAAAAAACATCAGAAGTAAATTACCGTAATACCAGTGCCAACATTCTTTTAAATTAGGTTGGGACCAAAATGGATCCATTAATGTGAAACCTACCATTGGGATTTTCTTGTCTGTAGAAAGCTTTTAACATTTCCACTGCCTCTTTGGCACGATATCCAGAAACGCACTGTTCAAAAGAACGATGCTCGTGAGTGCATCTGAGAATAACATATTCCATGCTTCACAATCATGCCCTAAGTACAGAATAATTGTAAACAACTGTCTATTCCACTAATTTAACATGTATCTTTAACTGTTTGGGGGTCAGAAAAATCTTTTTGGGTTGAACACTTCATATGTTTGGAAAATACTACATTGAGGCTTAGCTGAGATAATTTCCCTAATAACCAACATTAGCAAATGAACACTCTTCCAGTACTGACTACACAAATAAATTCAGACGCTAGTCTCACAAACACCCCAACAGAAAGCTGTTTAATATGTTTACACCAGAGTGCCAAATAGTATTGTCTTGCTGACTGAAATTCTTTCTGAGCCCTGAGCCTTTAGTGTTTAATTACAGTGCTGCAATAGATTACGTTTTTTACATTCATTAAACCATAAATGTTAAGTGTGGAAAAGAACTCTAAGAGCTCTAATCATTGTCCTTGTATAAGGCAGGATCACCTACAACCATGTATAATGTAATAAATATAATGCTATGAATACTCTCGACCTATATGTATATATACAGGTACATAGGTATACTAGTATAATGCTGTAAAACATCTAGATTTACGTCTGTTATACCTCCACACAATGCTTGTCCAGCCTTTCTTAAATGACAACAGTGCCTTATCCTCCCCAGACACTGTTCCAATCCTTCAGTATCCCTACTCTTCAGAAAGTCTCCCAATATCTAAACTGAATCTCCTCTGCTACTTCTGCAGTCCGTATTTATTTTGAGATTTCAACAGTATGAAGTAGATCTAAGCTAATGCATTTTACCTCATATATGGATAAACTGGAAGAAAAAGTACAAACATTTCCAGTCGCTCAGCTAAAACCCAGTAATTTAGGAAGGTGTTGTTATTTGATCTTTATTGATTATATGTTTGTACATTCTGTAGCTTAAAATTGTTTTTCCGTCATCTCTGACAGCAGCATACACTTACTGTTCTAAGTATTACACACCTTTTAGATCTATTTATTCCTTACCTTGTTTCACAAAGATAATTCTTTCCTCTTTGATGCACCCTTTGAAGTATTTTAAGACTGTCATCAGGCTTTTCCTCAATTTTCTCTAATTTATGGATTTAACTTTTTTACAGTATTTTCATGTTAAGCCAAGTTTTACATGGCTTCTGATCATCTTTCATCAGAGTTGTCTTAAACTGACACATAGCATAACAAAGTTAGGCACAGTACCCTAGCTGAAAAACGAAGGAAAATATTTTATAGCTTACTTCAAATGGGTCTCCTGTGTCTACCATATCATCGGATGAGATACTCAGAACTGAGCCACAGCCTCCAAATCGCTCATTTCGACAGCCATATACAACCCGTGGAATTTATGTTAATGAGTTAAGGTATTAAGTTAAAGTGAAAAGAGAGCAGGAAGTACAGCAGCCTGATTTAAGTAGTCATTATATTTCACTAAAATGTGCTTGTACTTTTCAAAGTAAATTAGTTTGCGTTACAATTCCTCTCTCATGAAATCAGAACTTCTGAGTAATGCAAGATGTATTGCTGAAGATGCACAGCCAGCTTTCCTCAGGGAAGCAGAAGCACGAATCCCAAAGCAGAGGCATACAAAGGCACTGTTTACCAATTGTTACAACATTCAACACTGAACTGAGGTGAGCTCATTTTACATAATAACAGGTATCTCTAAAATGTGTTGTTACATCCCTAAGAGGAATTGTCATCTGTCATAATTGCACCACTTCTCTTTCATTCTGGAGTCTCTCACTATTTAGCAGGCAATGAATGGAGGTGGGTGCAGACTCTACAACCAGAAGATGATACCCCTGCTGCGAGAGCCAAGCCCTCCTCTGTGGGCTCACTGCCAAGAGAGTAACATATGGTTTCCCAGCATATATAAGCATGTAAAGGATACTCATCAAACGTATGGCAGCTGCACACATGATACAAGGCTCCACAGTTACATACAACACGGAGTGTGCAAACACTTCTGTATAATCTTTGTTGTGTTCCTTGCACCAGTCCAGGACCCGATCAATCACCACGATCTCTGCATGTCGAGTAGCCTAGGAGATAAAAATAAATATTTTCTTAGCTTGTATTGATACACAGCTTTAAGCTTCTCGCCTGTACGGACACAAATGAAATAAAATGCAATGTCATAAAATTAGTCTTTCAAGACAAAGGCATGATGGCCACTGAAATGCTGGTGTTTGAACCCCAAGCCCCTGAATTAAGGTTGACATCTGGGTGATTCCCACAGCCCTTCATAAAGAGGTGGTGAGTTTGCCTTATAGCTCCCCCCCAGGGTGCGGCCGGCCCTGCAGGGAGAGCCATAACGGAAATGAGCCCCAGGGGTCCCGCTCGGGGATAAAAGCTAGCCCACTGTGCTTCCAAGAGCAAAAATACAGGCTGGGTTACTTTCTCTATAAATACTAAGAAACTGCTCCTAGCTGGCACCTTTCTCCCTCTGCCAGTTTTACTGTGCCTGCACTGAATGAATGCACCGTGACTACGCAAGAATTTCGGTATGTTTCTGGAACTGCTTGGCCTGCTGTGAAGACACAGTATTTTCAGTTTGCATCAGGTTTGCTGCTGCCTGGGAATACATACGTGTATCCCTCAAGTAATAGGCAGGGACTGCAGCATATGTCCGACAGGTAGAAGAACATTGATTTCTCTTTTTTTAATCCAAGACGAAGGTTGAGTATGTCAGAGATCACAGCAACAGGTATGGGACAAAACAGAAGTACTGTTGACTTTAATTGCAGAGAGGCAAAACCAATCAATAACGTCCCAGTAATATCCCACTCTGGAACGTCTGTGGCAGTGTGTTTGGCCAATCAAATGTCGCAGCAAAAATATCACAGAGTGCTAGTTATGAAAGGACTCTCCAGTTACAAAGCTGGACGCTTATTTCAGTGAAGACTGTTAGTATTTTCCTTCTTTTTAAGCTATTCTGGAAAAAAGATGTTTTTGACAGGCATTAGAGTAACATTTAATCCAAATTATAATTGCACCTCTGCTACCTATGTCTTTACGTGACCCTAGACAACTTCCTCTCAATACCTGAACTTAGGTTAATACTTTAGCACTGTGAAGATCTGTGGTGACAAAGCTGAGATGCTCTACAATATATGGCAAAGGATTCTTGTGTAAGTAATAAGTGGTAAGTTTAATACCGTTTAAAATGTTTTGAAACTCCTACACATTGGCTATGCCTACATCAGCAAATACTGTGGTGCAGGAGGAGTGTATCTGTAAAGCAAACCAATGTTGAGGACTCAACACCAATTTGGTGGAGTTCACACTGGCCTCACTCCAGTTTAGTCCCACAGAGAGGACACTCCCAGCAGCAGCTGGAGTGCATTAAGTATGCTCCCCAAGAGCATCCTTCCAGTATGGTTTCACCTGAAAGGAAGACAGGCTGCTATCCCTGAGACACAAACCAAAGAGTGGTAGGAACACACAAATTTATGCTGTGAGTGCACTTGTGATCTGAACTAACATAGTGATGATATAATAACTTGCAATAAAAACTTGTATCCTAATCAATATGTAGACATGATTCCTCAAGACCTACTAGGGAAACGTGGCCATAGAGGCTCCCAAGTTGAATGAAGGAGATCACATCAGCCGACATCTCAGTGCACCCACCTTATGGAGACAGAAAGCACAACGCGCTCCAGCAGAATGATGCCTCAGAACTGCTACAACTGCTGTAACTCAAAAGTGTAAATTTTGGCTATTCTAGTTTTGTGCCCTCCAGATCAGAAAAGACTGGAATACCATACTGGCTTTTTGATTCCCGAGCTCAAATTAAAAGCCTAGAAGCAATAAGCCTTCAGGACCAGAAGAAAGCACGCCTCTAACCCACAACACTGCTTTATACTGAGTACACCAAGTAGCTCTGGGGCCTCTGTTGATCTTGGGAGCACAAGCTAAGGAAAGCCATGCAGTTGCTGCAAGTCATACCAGCTCCTGTGGCAACAGAAGACAGCCATGCAAAAGAGATTACACTCCTGTAGAATATTGCTAAACCCCAGTGCATCCACATCTGAATTAAAAAATACAGGTTTGGTCACCTCACCTCAGGAAGACATGGGAACACCAGGACAAATTCAGCACAGGGTGAGAAAGGATTATCCAAGTCACAGAACAGTCTCCGTACAGAGACTAATGTGGCTCTCAACTCACCACATACAGTCATTAGTTTTCCAAGGTAAGATTACTACGGCAGAAGCTTATAAAAAAATGAAGAAAAATGTGGAAAAGCAAACAGTAAATTGTGATTTATTACTCTTCATAACAAGCAGCCATCCAATGAAATTATCAGACCGCAGATTTAAAACAAACAAAAGGAAGTACTCTTTCACAAAGCGCATAATTAAATAGTGGAACTCATTGCCACAGGATGGTATGGAAGCCAAAAACACAAATGAGTGCAAAAAAGGTTTAGACAAATTCATGGAGGATATGTGCACAGACAGCTATCAGAAACAGGGCTCCGGAAGTCCCTAACCTAAGCTGTTTGCTTTCTGAAGTGGAAAGGACACAACGGGGTTTTACACTACCCTCTTCTTGGTTCTTGAGCTCCTTCCTTAAAAATCTGCTAAAGGTCTCTCTTAAAGACAAGATGTGGAGGAAAACATGACCTTCTAGGTCTGTCTTAAGATTTTATTTTGTACTGAACCGTGACTAAATACCTCTACTGGTTTTTAACTTGCTCAACCTTACATATTATTTTAAAGCCAAGAAAACAGCAGGCAAGATTAGCAAAGGAAAAAGAGAATTGTTAGGGAGTGGTAACTGATGCTCCAAGAATAAATCATTTGAAGATTACATCAGTGAGGAAAAAGTCTTGACAAAGCTTTAAAATAGTGCCCCAAACTGCGGCACATTTTACAGACAAATAAAGGTATCATCACTGCCCTGAAAAGCCTACCTTCTAATTCTTAGACCAGGATTGGCAAGTGGGACTAAAAGGGGACAAAGCTCAAAGTTCTCTATTATCTTGTGGCTTCATTAGTAATTTAAAGGCGCAAACAATACTCCATTTTCCATTACTGTGTACTGTACTTGCAAGATGACCTTGGCAAAGACATGCTACAGTGGCCCAACAGCAGGTTACAAAGATTGGATGTTCAGAAGAGTTTCTTTACTGAGAGAGTGGTGAGGCATTGGAACGGGCTGCCCAGGGAGGTGGTGGGGTCACCATACCTGGAGGTGTTCAAAAAACACGTATAAGTGGCACTTGGGAACATGGTCATTGTAGTGTTGGGTGATGGCTGGACTCGATGATCTTAAAGGTCTTTTCCAGCCTTTCCAATTCTCTGATTCCATCACATGACTGAAACCTGTCAGAGCAAACAGTCACTGTAATGAAAACCAGAAAGGACATAGAATCCTGACACTTACAGATCCAGGGTAGTCTCAACAGCAAATCAGGCAATGTAACAAACCTCAAAGGTAATTTTAGAAGGAGTAGCCTATAAAAGGAAAATGGAACAAAATACGATGTGGATTTAAGTACAACAGTCGACACTAAATTAGCTGAGTAATTTTCTTTGACAAATGTTTTTTCTAGGCAAGAAAACCACGAATTTCATCTCCCTGGACTTCTACAACACATCTGGCACTACATAACACATGAAATTATTGTCAGTCTGGGGAAAACAGCACAGCACAATGAATTTAAGATGAGCAAGCAAAGAAGAGAAGATGCATTGAAAGGGGAAATATTTGTCCAGAGGGAACTAATTAGCAAAGATGCTCAAAGATCATTTTGCTTAAATGTTCCGAGTTGTGACATTGGCATTAACTGAAGAAATGCCTACAGAGAACAGCTAATGATGTGATGTCTTCTATCACATGAAGGTCATCAGAAGAGACAGGGTCAGAGTGTCACTCAAGAGGTGGATGGCACTATAGATGGGAGTAACTGGGAAAAAAAAATCAAAACAACAAACGAAGAATAACAAAACATCATAAAAGACCAAGGAAGCTCCAGAAATGCTAGTGGACTTACTTTCAGGAAGTATTATTGTTATCAAACAAAGCACAAGAGAAAGTCCATCTGGAATGAAGGATACAGTTCTGGTTAAATGAATCCAAGAAAGATGAATCAAAGCTGAAATGGACGTATACAAGAATTACTAGAATGACCACAGAAATAAAGCTCATCTTCTGAGAGGAGATTAAATGTTTGACTTGGGGAAAACAGTGAAAAACAGAAGCCAAAAGGGAATATGACTTTAAACACATCCAAGCTACGAAAAATAATGGATGATGCTGGCACAGGAATAGAGAGATATAAAAGGACCATAAAAAGTTTTAAACTGGTAATCACATGTTCTCTAGCCAGCTGAGGAATGGTGTTCTTGAGAAGTGCTACAATATGAAATGGGACGAGAAATTAGCTTTAAAATGGACCTTGATAAATTTATGATGTCTGCCAGAACTGCCTCAATTGTTCAAGAGGGTTTTATTTTTCCCAAGACTGTTCCTAAATAATGCCAGAAATCATTAGAAGAAAACTGAAAACAATTTCCTGCATTCACATTTCCCAGACAGTGCCTCTTTTAAGCTTACATCTTCTTTTAGACTACATGGAGCAATTAAGTATTTGATACAAAATTCAAAAGCACTAAGTACCCAACATTTCCAAGCACTGTAACACAGGCATTTATGAAAATTAAGCCACAAAAGAATTGAAACTTGAGCTAAACAAAAACTGAAAAAAGGCTGGGCTTTCAAAGATAGTAACGGTTTACTGTTTCAAAAATGCAGCTGAAATTTTAAAATCAGGCTACTTGGATTTAAGTACGTACCTTCAGACAATCCAGATGTTAACATCTAAAAAGTCCAAAAGCTTCCCTAGTATTTTAAAGTTGATTCTGATTTTTTTCCATCAGCTTCATCAGTTATGCTCTGTTTATTAAGGTGTGATTTTTACATAGCATTAATATCATTGGCACAATTTTCCAAGAGGTGTCTGCTTCCCCAGTGTTGATACTGATTTAAGTTGAGATACCTAGCTCCTCTGTCATCTCGCTTTCCTGAGTTGTATTAGAATTGTCTTAATACACTATGGAGTCTCTCATACAACAAATTAGTATAATTCATCTTTTCTGTCAGTTTTTTGAGCTTTTCATCTTCTGTGAGTTTTTCACATTTGAAACATCTAATATAAGTTACTGACAGCTCCTGCAATTGGATTAATTTATACAGAACTTCCTGTACAAAATCCCTGTTAGCATTAATGGGCCCCTCAGCATGTATGAGATCTAATTTGACGGCTAAAATTGCAAGCATCAGGTCTAAAATTGACAGTCAATACTTTTTAGAAAGAACAATTTTGTCAAAGGAAGATTTTTTGTAAACTACATGTGAGATTTTATTACCCTACATGTTCTGTAACTCTACACAACTTCCCAACTCCTTGTCCTCACCCATCTCTTCCAAAAGGACACTGAATATTTATTCGTGTGCAGTTTTTCTTCCTAGAAAAGCAACAGAGTTGGATGTCTACTTTATACATCATTACTTTCCAGATGGCCTTATCACATAATACACAAACACGTGTTTGATATGAACCTAAGCTAATTCTGGAGTGATTTACAACATGGCCGCACAGGTCATTGTTTTCTCACTCTTATCCCCCAGGTGACTTTAAAGGCCCCCAAAGAGTCTGAAACTCTTAACATGCGATCAGACGAGAGGAAATGGGGTTAAGCTGCACCAGGGGAGGTTTAGATTGGATATTCAGAAGAATTTCTTTATTGAAGGTGTGGTGAGGCTTTGGAATGGTCTGCTCTTGGAGGTGCTGGAGTCACCATCCCTGGAGGTGTTCAGCACGTGTGGACATGGTACTTTGGGACATGGCTGACTGGTCATGCTAGTGCTGGGCTGATAACTGGACTCGATGATCTTAGAATCATTAAGTTTAGAAAAGACCCCTATGATTCTATAAGCCTGAACACCT
>NW_008626294.1:0-21104 GCF_000691845.1 Merops nubicus
GCTCGCACACGGGTGTGTCACACCCGTACTGAGGAATCTGCGAGCGCCGGCGCACCGCCTTTGTCCTTGAGGCTTCCTTAAGCTGCTTGTGTTAAGCATGTGTTTACCTCCTTGCTTTGCCAGACTGCTGAGCTTCTTACAAATAGATCACAGTGAGGTTCCAGTTTTGTTCCTGCTAGGAATATATACTGTTCAATTGGAAATTAACTCCTATCATCTTCCCCATTTGATAATCCTCTCAACATCAGAACCAAGTATTTCACACATCCAGGTGAAAATAAGTGCCAGCAGTAAAAACGTTTGTTGCTTTTCCCACCATTGCTGGTACCTCTCCTGCTACGTTTTCTTCAAAGATGGGTGTGTGTAGATACAGTTGGGATCAGAACATAGCAGCCACCATGTCTGCAAGACCATTATTTTCTAAATCAGAGAAACTGACCAAAAATACACATCAATGTCTTACTAAAAGCAATAAAACCACTTAAGTGAACTACTTGCGTTCTCTAAAAGAACTAAGCACCGTGTGTCCATATATGAGAGGATCTGAGGAAAGAGTTTCACACACAGGCCAAAAATCCTATAAATTCACATGGCAGATAATAGCAAGCTGCGATTCAGCAAGCCACATCTCCGATCATTCTTGGTTGGTAAAGACGAGCTATGACTGATTATATCCCCTCCTGATTTTGCTGACATTCCCTTTCTGGAGAGAAGCCTTCTTCCCACTTGGCATCATGCTCTACATCTCCATAATTAGCTTGCCTGAATGCAGCAGGCCTCCCTACCTACCATTTGATGTAACATCCCATAAAGCTGAGCAGCTTACTAAGAAGCTAGGAAAAAAAAACCTCTAATATATTTGCCCATTCTGTAGACTGTTTTCTTACTGGTTTCAGCCTGAAAATGCAGGAGAAACACAGATGGGCTGCTGGACAGTATCTTATATTCCTTGGGAGTTTAACCATCTTAGTTATTTATATGATCTCAAATATACAGTATCTGAGAAAACCACAACCTTTGGCTTCCATATCCACACAGTACCAGAATGAGAGGAGGAAATTTTTATGGTTGCAATTTAATAGATAAAGCTCATGCTGCCAGGGTTATATTTGTACCTGTTCAAGGGGAGCTATGCTCTGTAAATATTATGTCTTTGCAAGTCCTTGTTGCTGTTGTCAGGGAGCTAAGAAAACTGACTGACAGGCAGAGCCCAGCCTCCTTGATCTATTGCCTGCTAGAGCCTCCCCATCTTCCATTGCTGTCCCTTTTCTTGTGCCTGCCCTAACCTGCTTTCTAGGCCCTGCTACTAGGAACCACGATCACGGAATACCACATCCACAGTGTTCAGCTTAGTTCTATTTTACCCTGTTTTTCTCTAGAAACGTGGTATATGTGACCATATTGCCTGCCTGTGTGTATATGGTTTTAGACCACTGTGTTGAAAAAAATTTAACTCATTGATCCATTTCTTATTTGGGTCCTTATAGATGATGCTGCAACTGCAGAAAAGGCTCTGTTTGTCATAGCCATCGAAGTCAAGCAACCAACAGACACAAACCTATAGGAAACTGAACTGCAGTGGTTTCAATGTGCATGGAATTGTTAATTTAAATATATCTGTTAGGAGAAATGGTTGCAGACAAGGTGGTTAAGTAATAACAGTGTGAGACAATGCCTGCCTCTATATAAAATTTATGATTTATAACTTTGTTACAGTTTTAGCAGTGGCTTGCTGAGACCATCATAGAAATAAGAACCAGCTGAAATTAAACAAATAATATTCAGGTCACAGAGCTTTTACACTGAGGGGCAATAGTATGCTAGCTTGCTTTTCAGTTGAGAGGAACTAGTTATGAATTTGTTGCCAAAGTTCTGTAAGCAGGTGAAAAAAGTCCATTCTACCACCCCAGCAAGCCTGGCTCATAATCTTACAGGTAGTGAACATTAGAAGAAGGGAAGGAAAAGAAATCTTGCAGGCTGGATGTTTTCTGCATTAGTGTTTTGGGTTTTGGCTGGTGTTGTTTGTTTGTTTGTTTGTTTTTGTGTGTGTTGTTTTGTTGTTGTTGTTGTTTTGGTTTTTTTTTAAATATTCTAATATCATAAACCAGAGTGTAGTCAAAGTGGATGGTTAGAGTGAAGTGCCAAGATCTTGCTCTGCAATAATAATCCTTTTAGTAGCTAAAATAAACCTTTCTTATGACTCAGAGACAAACGGTGTGTTGGGTAACAACTTGGGCCATCTGGTAGGTTGGAAGCAAGGAAGGCTACCACATGCTTTCATTTTAGACTTTTTAAAGCATAGAGGTCACCCCTTGATTGCAGTGCAGTGTCATGCCTGAGGACTGTGTAGTCTCATGGGCTAGATATCTGGGAAGTGCACCAAAAGTAAGCTGACCAGTGTGGCAGATGAGTGGGAAATGGAAATTAATGGTGTTTACATGCAGGTGAATATGTTTTCTGAGCTGGGAGGATAGGAGATTCACACCATCTGACAAAGACCCACAGAGCATGTGCACACATCACCTCCCTGATGGCTTAATTATAATTCTCACACAACACTCTGAGAAATAAATCGATCTTCCATTTTTAGCAGCATTGAGATATGTTTGGTTTGATGGATTTAGAAAAATCTCTCAATGTCCTAACAAGCAAAATCTTACATAGGTCTTAAATACTGTAAAATGTCATCTCTTTTTTAGAACAAATAAAACACAGAATGAGGTAGTGTGTGAGCCACACAGGAGTTCTCAGAACCTCTGCTCATACAGAATGATGTAATGCTTTATTCATGTTTTTGCAGGCACTTTTATGAAATACTGATGATAATCACCATATATACACCTTGCATTTTATCTCCAAATTTAAGAGTGTTAGCAGGAAAAATTGATTACGTGCCACCACATATAAAATGAAAGCAACCTAGCTGTCTGTTGCAGTTCATTTACCCCTTATTTGCACTAGGACCCTCAATCTTTGAAATGCCTTCTAGATATTTATCAGTTTATTGAAAAGAAAATCCACTTGGGAGAAAAAACAAAACATTCACTTGCATTGATTCATTTTTTGTCCATGATTAGTTTCTTAGACTTTTGGATGTTTCATTTGCTTTTCATTCCAAATATGTACTGTTTATTGTTATTAATCGTGTCTTTGCATTGCTGTGTTACATGGAGGCCCTAATCAAAACTGGGGGCCCGCCGTGCTGGATGGTATGTCAGACTCAGACTACAATACACTCTCTAGAGAATTTACAAAGTAACTGGAAGGTGCGATCAAGCAAGATACAGAAAGCCTCCTGAAAACCAGTGAGAAAACTGGATGTGCATAATTTTTGGTGAGAGTGACAGTCACACCACATGTAGCAGAAGGTACCTCTGAGTGCCTACTACAGAAATGGTCGGCTGCCTTACTTAAAGAATGCAATTCTATTTTGCTGTAAGCAACATCTTTTTATTTATGACCATCTGAAGTGTGACTTCCTAGCATTACAGATCAAATCCTTGAAGTCAACTTTTTTTGGGGGGGTATGTATTTCAGTTCAATTTTATGTCACTCAGGGCAGTAAATCATTGCTAAAGAAAAGCACAGAATACTTTAAAGTATTATCTGCTGTTTTGCCAATGACCAGGCCCAAAAAAAAATGATAGTACCAACAGGAAGATGAACCAATATGCAGACTGTATTGTAGACAGAAATGTTACTATATGAATGACTGACGGGGGTACAAACAGGTCAACCAGCTCATACATGATTGACGCCACCCCCAACGATCCCACAAAAGATGTGACTCGGCCCACAACAGGTGGTATAAACAGTGAGCAGAGGTTTCCCATAGTTGTCATGGGAAACAGCCAGACCAGCCAGTTAAACACATAAGAGAAAGGTGCCCACATGGCGACTCTCACCCGATCGACCCGCGTTCACAAAGGTCTAAACAGACCAGGGCCCAGCGCCAGGGAGAGTCAGGAGGTCTGCCCTGAACCAGGAAGCTCTGTGGAGTGCACTCCACAGACAGACACTCCTGACTCCCTGCCAGTGGTCCCAGCTTTTATCCCCAAGCAGACACCTGACCTTTGTTCACTCAGTGCGGGACCCCTGGGGCTCATTTCCCTTATGGCTCTCCCTGCAGGGCCGGCCGCACCCTGGGGGGAAGCTATAAGGCAAACTCACCTCCTCTGTATGAAGGGCTGTGGGAGTCACCCATATGTCAACCTTAATTCGGGGGCTCGGGGTTCAGACCCCAGCATTTCATCTGCTTATTGATAATTAATCCACAATAATGGAATCCTCAGGGTCTGAAAAACAGATTGGAGATGGATGCTTATGCTAAAAAGGCTCAATTTTTATTAGTGATAATGATAGGATTCTGCAAATTGTAGATCTGGACTGTTACTAGCACTTTCATTTTATTCTTTGTGTGTTGTCTTTCATGGTATCTGCGTTTGTCTCGCTACCTAAACCTACTTTAACATTTCATGGCAGGGTATTTGCCATACACATACACATTGCCCATGTTACACCATCCAACAGCCTCTCGAAGAACAGAGTGAAGTTGATGTGCAAGCCACAAGAGCTGGATTTCTATAACCGGTGATGGCAGAGTAGCAGATGTGCTTTCTTTGCACAAAATAGATGGTGTGGAAGCACAGCAATGACAGCAACATGCTCTTGCTGCCCTTTTAGGACAGGTGTATCTAAAAAGGAATATTATCTCCTTGTAAATCAGATGTCCCTTGGATTAATCTTTAGTTGGGTCCTTAAAAGGGTTTTCTTATCTCTACAGTTCGTTTGCTGTTACGGATGGTGCCGATGCATTTGGTGAGCATATTATCACCCACCCTGTGGCTGCATTCCTTGGTAAATGTTCTCTGTAATTTGCCACTGTAGAGAAACATGCCAAAACCAAACCACTGCTGGTGGTGGCAGCAATTGCTTGTTTTGGCTGTGCATACCTGCACTGCTGGTCTTTTCTACCACTTGGAACTTTATAAAATTTTCTTTTTTTTTTTTTTTTTTTTCCACAGGACCCATTTCTGTGAGCAATGTACAAAATGTAAGATGATTGGTAAATGAGCAGTTACTCAATATATTGACCTCGCCTCACAGTTCAGAATGGCACCGAGCCTACTTTGCTGCACACTTGAACCTCTGCTTTAAATGCAGTTATTAACTTCCTAATGCCCTTTCAGTGACACCTGAATGCTTCACAAACACTAATGAATTTTCAAAAACCAGTTATATCCACCTTGTAGATTACAATGTGAGGCACAGAATTATTCAGGTGGAGAATCTGCTTGTTGTAGGGTCTCAGTTACAATATGGCTCTTATGCGTACACTATTATTGTAGCACGTGCTGTGTTCAGTGCATGTTTCCCATCAAGTCCAGGTGGTGCAGCTGTTGCCTTTTTGCAAATTTGGCACCAAGATTTCAAGTCAAGCAGTCAGAACACGAAGAGCAAAGAGCTAACCAACACAATTTATGAAAAGTTTAAGTGATCAGCTGATTATTACATTGTAATTCTTTGGCAGAAGTAGGGTTACTTTCCCAGGAGAGCACTTAGCTATGAGACAGTCCTTTCTCTTCCTGGAATTTCTTGCCTCATGCCATCTGCACCTTCCAAGTTCTGAAGCATGCTGAGCAAAGGTCAACATATGGACAGCAAATTTTTTATTTTTTTTTTTTAATATACATCCCTGATTTATAACCAGAACAGGTCCATCCTATAAGTTGTCTATAGGGTTAGGCCATGCTATGACCCAGTTGGATCTGCATGTTGTAAAGCACAGTTACTGATGTTAAAAATAGTTATTAATTGGAACCTAGATACAGCTTTAGAAGTTACATAGTGTCAGCTGAATTTGTAGCAGTGACTGGAACTTGAGTGCTTAATGTATGGATAAAATAACTGATTAGGAAGTTCATGCTAGAAAGATGACAGTAGATGATAAGTGGGAGAATACACGATGCAAGAAGCAATGACTGCATATAAAGCCTGTTCTTCGTATTTAAGTCGCTGAACTGGTAATCGTCCTGAGGTGTTGCTTGATCAACAGTGGGCAAATCTTGCAAAGTTATTACTGCTACTAGCTCTACTGCCTTAGTAAAGAAACCGGTATGATGAAGCTGTTGCCTAGCCGAGTGGTGTCTGGACAAGACTGAGCAAGTCTGATTTCTGAAAGAGGCAGGGTTAGAAACAAATTGAAGTAATCATTGTCAGAGAAAGAGCAATGCTCACACCACCTTCAGATGCTGAAAGTTTTTGGAGTGCCAAGTGAGAGCAATAGGCAGAATAGCCAGCATCAAAAGGAGAAGCAACCTGGAAAGAAACAGTCAACATGATGGCAATCTCCTAACCTCCCTAAAGAGAGCTGAGCACTGTAAAGTATTGCTCTCAATCAGCAACATTTTCTAGGGTCAAATCTAAATCTCCCTTACTCCTTACTTTTTGCCCTATCAACAGTAGACACAGGGAACAGATTATTCTCTTAGTCCTTACAACTTTTTTAGGACAAGTCTGGAAGACCAGTCACCTTCTCCTCACTTCTCTTTTTAGACTAAACAATTCCAGTTTCTTCTGTGTTTCCCTGTGAATGTGGTTTGTAGCTCTTGATCGTTCTTCTCACACTTCTTTATTGTCTTTGTGATTAGTTCACATCTTTCTTGAAGTACAGGTCCCAAACTGGAAGCCAAATTGCAGCGCAAGTTTTACCAGTAGCATGTGCTGTAGGGGACTCCTCCAAATACTTCACAGATGATGCTTTTGTGTTTATCTCCCAACACAAGCACCTTTTTCTCCAGCAGTGTGATGCTGACCCAGGTTTAATTTGTCATTCAGTGCATCTGTGACAACGTCTTCTGCAAAATGATTGAGTAAGCCAACTTTCTGTCACCTTGTGTTTTGTGCTGTTGGTTATCCTGGGTGCAGAATATTCTCTCCTTTGTTATTTGTTTAAATTTTTCCTTGTTTATGCTGAATTGCCTGTGACTGAGACAAGTTGGCTTCTTGTTACATGCATTTCCTGTTCTCCACTTGGGGTTACCTTGCAGCTGTGGCATTTGTGTTTTTCTAAGGAAGTACTGATTTTCTGAGACTCCTTTTCCTCTTGGGCATGTTTTCTTCAGTATCCAAGAGCTTATTTGATTTCATGGAAAGCAGAGTTCGCGATCTTTATTTTACTGTTCTCCCTCATTCCCTTAATGAAAACAAAGAACACTGTCACTTCAGAGTCTCAACTACCTTTCCTCTCTACATTCTCAACCAGGTCCTCCCTACTGCTTGCAATCAAATGGAAAGTGAGCTCCCTTCTACCTGTATTCTAAATAAGCATGTCACCAACACCTTCCAAGAATTTGCTAGACAATCTGTTCTGTATCTTTTTTTTTTTTTTCCCCCCTAATATATGTGCAGATGGCAAAGTCTCCATTATTTCCAAATCTGGAGCTTTGGCTGATTCTGCTAGCTGCTCCCAAAAAGCCTTTTCTACGTGATCTGCCCTGTTTAGTGTCCCTGTGACAACACCCTTGTGCATTTCCTTTTGTTATCATTATCCATATGTTAATATTACAGTGACATGGTTTATCCCCCTCTCAGTTGTGCAAATTCAGTTGTAACTGGGTTCTTGTACTTAAGATTCTCAGCATTTCTTGTTTATTTTCTCTGTTTCTTGCATTAATATACAGATATCTGAGATGTTCAGGGGACTGACTCACTTTTCTTCACAGCCTCCTTATGACCCTTATGAACACAAAGCAAAGATATTGTCCCAAATTCCTGACCAGGTGGACTGAACATCTACCCAGTAATTTTCTGAACAGTGTCTCAGAGAACTTGGGTCCTTCTGCTGCTACTGCTTATGCAGACAAATGCTCATTTCCAGGACATGTCTCTCACTTTCTCAACATCAGTTCGTAACTGGAAGAAGAAAAAAAGAGTACAAGCTGAATCCTCTGCTGCCTCACCCTTTCGCTTTGCACCTTGCAGTTACTTCTTATCCCTTCAGGCTCTCTCCTAGCAGTATCCTTGGCACTCACATGGATGAAGCGCATGAGGAAATAATCAGCGAACTGGCAGGGCTTCCTCATCTCTTTCCAGGAGTTTGAATGCGCTTTTCTTGGAACAGCAGGACAGAGAATTGTATGGGTCTGCCCAGTTCAAGAAAGGTTGATATGACTTTTTGTTTCCTCTGTAGAGGTTGTGTGGCTTAGGTCTTTTGGGGGATGGGGAATCCTTGCTTGCTGCGTGGACCGTGTCTCCCTGACTTCAAAAGCAGCTGACTTCTTGGAAGTACATCTTACTCACCTGCAGCTACTGATGCTTCTGTAAACTACTCCAGCTGGCTAGATTTCCTTCTCGGCATGCTGACCTTATTAAAGGGTTTGAGAAGCAAAATAAGTTAATTAGAAGCTTCTGTCCTGAGGTACTCTCAGACTCTCAGACAGTCATGAGGACCCATGAAGATATTTTTTTCACACTGGGGATGAGGGATCATGTCCCCAGGTTGTCACCACCAATACACTGGCTGCACTGGCCAAATACACACTACAAGGTGTAGTATGCAAATATCCCATGCAAAGCATCCAAGCTAACAGGTGTAAACAGCAATTACCTGAATGAAATGGTTGCCTTGGAAGCCCCTTTTAAATAAAAATAGGTTAAAGCTGTGCCAGATGTAGTTCTAAGTTGACTGATGATTCAAGGGTCTTTAGATGAAGAGTACAGGTACAGATCTTAACAGATAAAGTCAACCCTAAATGCAGTAAACTGACATGGAAAGAACATCACAGCAGTTTAAATTAATAATTTATTTAAAGTCTGGTTTTGCTTATATTTCAAGCATTTTACTCTGCCTTCTTTCTTGCCTTTGAAGTTAACATTCATTGTGCCCTGATCTTTGTTTCCTCCCAAGCACTTTCATCCTCTGCCTCAGGCTAACCTAGGTACATGGGAGCAGATCTGTGCAAAAGGCTTTTTTTCAAATCCCTCCTTAAAATTAACTTCTGCTATGAATCTTAGGAGCAGTGGTATGCTGCTACTGCTTGCTGGGCCACATATGGCATTTGCCTTGATACTCCTTGCTATTCCCTCCACATGTACATTTATTTTTGGCATAAGTTCTGCCCTTTAAAAATAAAGGAGCCTGATGTGCCAAGAGGTGTTACCTCGGTAAGACCAGCTTTGCTTCTATAGACCTTTGCATCTGCCTGGGGATGTTAAAGCAGAAGCTGCTTGTGAAAGTGGTGTCATGTGGGAAACCTTGGCCTGTCCGAGGGATTGGAATGCAAGCAGATAACCGTGTATCCTTGAAGAGGTTGGAAAGTCCCGAGAAGAGAGAGCAGAGTAAATAAGATAAGGAACTGCCAGAAGAAACTGCTAGATCACCAGAAGGAACACACAAAGGAAGGTTCTTGAAGTTACAGCAGAGAAAAGTTGTCCAATCATGAACTGTTGATCCTTGACTAAACCAACCATATGTAGACACATATTTTTAAGAAAAGATATAGAAGTCTTGTTAGAACAATAAAAGTGTCTTCTTGTTCACAAGCTTCTGTGTCGTGTCCGTCTCAACAACGGCAGTGTTTCAGGGTAAAGATAGGATTCTGAGGCTTTGTTGGGACAGTGACTCCACCAATCCCTTTTATAATATCCGAGAACAAACACAAATTGATGTCAGATCCTGATAATTTTCCCCCTTGGTGTCTGATTCTCTGTAATGTGCTTTCTGAAGAGCTGTTTTATTTGGTCAGTTTAGACTACAGTGTAGCTCATGCAGTAGTTTGTATGTAGCTATATGGATAGCATATAGTCTTGTAGCACAATGTCTATTGGCAGTCCATACCCTGCTGAATTAAACCCATGCTCTGGAGAGACCAGCCAAGGATTAGGCACTGTGAGCAAAAGTCTTATCTCAGAGCAGTGGAGTTAGTAGGGCTGAGCTGTTACATTCACAGATCGTTGCTTGGGGAAATTAATCAGACTCCAAGAGTAGTACAGATTCTTAGCAAGGTGTTGGGCATTTCTTTGCTGCATGCCAGAGACGTGCCCTTTGATTCCTATGGGCAGAATTCACTTTTAGTCTGTAATTGTCTGGGAGCAAACCTTGTATATAAAAAAGAGTATTGCAGACAAAGATGAAGATCACCCACTGAAATGAATGACTGGGTTCTGAACTGGGCTCCAGGATTACATGATTCTCCAGAGCTGAACGTGGCAATTACTTTGTGTGTCTACTTGCTCCAGAAGAAAAAGCCAAAAGTTTGTGTTCTTGGGGTCTGATGAAAAATGAAACAAGTGCAGTGATTTTAAAAGTAGGCACAGTGTATTTATCCAAGTTGGACGAATCAGGGTACTAAGACTTGCTTGCTTTTGCAAGAATGCCTCCAGCTAATGACTGCCAGCCACTGGGATTTGTTTTGTGTCCTGTCTAAAAGACAATGTGTTGAACAAGCATACAACGGGCTGTCTCTTCCCTCTGTCTGGGTTGGGCCAGTGCCACTGTCTTCAGTTGTGCAGTGCCAACTCATACCAGCTGGAACTCTACCATGTGCTTATTCATCAGATTCCAAGGGAAAAACATAAGTAGTACTTAGCTCTCTTACTTCTCCCCACAGAAAAAAAAAAAAAAAAAAAAACAACAAAAACAAAAAAACAATCAAACCTAAGGAGTCTCATCTGCATTTAAACAGGAGAGAAAAGTCAAATATTGTTAAATGTAAAGTCTTGAAATTTTGGTATCTCAGGTAAAACGACAAAATCTAATGTTGTCCCACTAAAGTTGATAGGAACATTATCACTGACTGGTGGATGTAGGATGGATCCCCAAATTCAAATAAATGCCCTTTATGAAAATAGAATAGTTTTCAGAGGAACTCAGCATTTCATTGCTTCTGCTGGTGTTAGCCATACCTTGATTATTTTTGTGATTTTAAATAGAGGCAGCAGCCAGTTTGTGTCCTTCCACATACAAAAATATCTGTTGAAATAGCTTGCAAAATGCTCAGCCTTTCTCAAAAGCAACTGCTTTGTACTGGATCAGCTATGGCCAGAAAGAGAAAGCAGCAGCCTCTACTATTGCCCTTGCACTGCCCAAGAAGCCACATTCAGTGTCCAGTTGGTTAGACTGCCTGCCAGGTCCCCAGCATGTCTAAGAGCAGTCTTACAGCACTGTAACCAGTTTGAAGGCTCAGACATTAAACTGGGACTTTGCTGGCATTTAGCAGTGCCAGGACAGCTGGAGGAACTCTAGCCTAGATTCACATCAAGTGATGTCTGTATTCCAGCTCTTCCACCAGTTCACTGTATCATTTGAGCTTACAGAACAAAAATGTTGCATACATATAGATCAGTCAAAAGCATAGCACAGAAGGTATAAAGCCACTGTATACCCAGCCAGAGGTCGTAAACTAGGAGTCTGCTTTGGGTTGTGCAATGATTTAGTGCCATCTACAGTGTGAAATGGGTCTCGAAGACAAAAACTGTCAGAGATTTAAACTGCACACCAAGTAGAATGGCATGCACAAAAAATACCTTATGATTTCAAAACGAATAAAGACATGATAAGAAGGCAGAAGAAATCAAAAGCTTGGTATGTATTAAAGTAGCCACAGAAGATTTATTGTTATCTAACAAGGTTTGTGTTTTTGAATATGTTTGATTCCAACATAAATCAATGTATTTGTATATTATGGGATTTTTTTTTTCTCAGCTTGTTTGGTTTTGCTGTTGTTGATCAAACTGAGCTTGAAGTAAATGACAAATCAAAAAGTCACTTGCTGCCCTTCTTAAAAAGGTTTATGCAACAGTAAAACAAACCTTCTCTGGGTTCTCTGGTGTCACCAGCAAATACAGTTTGGGGTAGAGAATGAGTTTCTGACAATTGGATGTAGACTTATCCTAAACTCTTACACAAATTGGCAGTTGGGCTTTGAGTCATTGCAAGGACAGCTTCTCAGTTTCTGCAGTACCTGAGTGCCCAAATGAAACCTCTAACAGTGACCTGTGAGAGACACTGACAGATAATACACGATCTCAGGATCACTCACAGCCTTCCTCACTGCTTTCCTCTCTCTCCTTTCCTCTTTGCTTGTATTCCTCCTCAGTATTTATAATTTTTTTTTCTTTTTGCAATTAGATCCATTGTTTTCTTATGTCAGTGATACTATACTTCTTATTCTTAGGGTAATACAGTGACAAAGTCAAGAATGCATTTTCTCCTTGGTATATATACACTATGCAGAACAGGCTTGTTAAATGTTGAAACAATATCTGCAGTAATAAAATGCACCAGCCTTTCTTTCTGGTAAATTCACAGATAATTAGAAATATCAGTTTTCATGTATTAGTAGAGACATTGCTAGATCCATGCAGTGAGCCCACACCAATCATCAAAGCCTCATTGATTTTCTGAGTCTGGCAGCAGTCAGGCATAGATTCATCCCACCAAACATCAGTACTTAATCAAGCTATCAAGAGCACAGCCATTCTTAAAGTCAGTATGGGAAGAAAGACATCTGTCTGCATGATACATTCATATCTTAGGTGCACAGTGGTAGGAAGGGAAGATCTATACAGTGAAGAAATCAAAAACAATGATAGAAGGAATCTATGGTGTCCACACTCCTAACTTGTATGTCTCAATAAAGTCTGGGGGATGAGTTAACTGGAAACTGGAGTTCAGAGGAAGGACCCTAGGGTTTGGGTTTTGGTTTTTTTTTTTTTTTTTCAGAATAAAAACAGTTCTTGAACAGGAACAAGTTTGTAATGTCTGTGTTCAAAGACACAAGGATTATTCTGCTGCTCTGCTTAAAAGAAGCTATATGTTAAAGAAGTACTGGCCTTCAATTTTTCTTCTGCACAGAAACAACCTGTAGAATATGAAATATTGAGTAAATGCTCAAGGCAAAATGATATCTGTAATTAACTTGTAGAATCACAGAATCACAGACTGTTAGGGGTTGGAAGGGACCTCCAGAGATCATCGAGTCCAACCCCCCTGCCAGAGCAGGACCATCTAGTCTAGGGCAGGTCACACAGGAACACATCCAGATGGGTCTTAAAAGTCTCCAAGGTAGGAGACTCCACATCCTCCCTTGGGAGCCTGTTCCAGTGCTCTGTAACCCTTAGAGTAAAGAAGTTCTTCCTCATGTTGAGGTGGAACTTCCTGTGCTCCAGCTTGTGACCATTGCCCCGTGTCCTATCGCAGGGCATAAGTGAGAAGAGGTTGCCCCTTCCTTCCTGACACCCAGCCCTCATATATTCATACACACTAATTAGATCCCCCCTACGTCTTCTCTTCTCCAGACTAAACAGCCCCAGGTCTCTCAGTCTCTCCTCATAAGGCAGGTGTGTTCCAGTCCCCCAGTCATCCTCGTAGCCCTTTGCTGGACTCTCTCGAGCAGATCTCTGTCCCTCTTGAAATGAGGAGCCCAGAACTGGACACAATACTTCAGGTGTGGTCTTGCCAGGGCAGAGTAGAGGGGGAGCAAGAGGTCTGCGTGACACACTTTTCGTAATGCACCCCAGGATCCCATTAGCCCTCCTAGCCACAAAGGCGCACTGCAGTCCCATGGAGAACCTGTCCACCAGGACTCCATCATGTTTCCCTCTCCACAGAGCCGCTCTCTAGCAGATCACCTCCTAACCTGTACTGGTGCATTTTATTACTCCTGCCCAGGTGCAGGACTCTGCACTTGTTGAACCTCATAAGGTTCCTCTTGGCTCAGCTCTCCAGTCTGTCCAGATCTCACCAGCCTTCAGCTGTATCAGCCAAACCTCCCAGCTTTGTGTCATCAGCAAACTTGCTGAGCAGACAATCTGTATCATCATCCGGGTCGTTAATGAAGATGTTGAAGAGGACTGGACCCAGCGCTGATCCCTGGGGGACTCCACTAGTTACAGGTCTCCAGCTGGACTTGGCACCATTGATCACCACTCCTTGTGCTCTGTTGTGCAGCCAGTTCTCGACCCACCTCACTGCCTCTATCTCGTATCTCCTGAGCTTGCTCAGGAGGATGTTATGGGGGACTGTGTCAAACGCCTTGCTAAGGCCAAGGTAGACTACATCAACTGCTCTCCCTGCGTCTACCCATTCAGTCACCACATTGTAGAATGCTATCAGATTAGTCAAGCATGATTTCCTCTTGGTAAATCCATGCTGACTAGTCCTGAGAACCTTCTTCTCCTCCATGTGCTCAGAGATGACCTCCAGATTGAGCTGCTCCATGATTTTTTCCCAGGATGGATGAGAGGCTGACTGGTCTATAGTTTCCTGGATCCTTCTTGCCTGTTTGGAAGACTGGAGTGACATTGGCTTTCCTCCAGTTCTCAGGCACCTCTCCCATTTGCCACAGTTTGTTTATTTGAAATGGTTTGTTTATTTGAAATGCAGTGACGACTGGAGTGTTATTAAGCCTGCTTGGGCAATGCACTTGAGCAACATGTATGCTGGATTATAAACGTGCAGCAGCTGATTGCAGCCTTTGGTTCCTTCCCTTGATACACTTGGAATTCAGGAGCAGCTTCAGGAGCTGAAGTTAATGAGCTCTTCTACATGAAAACCGGAGTGAGGCTCAGCTCTGCAGCCCCAGGTGGCAGTGTGTGCTCTGGAAAGACCCCGAAAACCCAGGTTATGGCTCCAAGTGCTAGCTACAGGCAGGTTACCCTGTGTGTAGGGTTACAGTCCTCTCCTTCAGGGTTATGCTGGGAGTCACTTTGGCCAAGTCCCATTGCTGCCTTCAGAAAAAGCACTGCCAGCCATCTTCTCTAAAAGTGCTTCTAAGAGCCTGTGCAGCTGAAACAAGCATTCCAATAAAGTTCAGAACAAAAGGATCAGGATTTTATGTTAAAACACATCTAGACTCAGTCTATCTTAGAAATAGACACAGAATAATTTCTATTTGCAGAACTGGAAAATGTGTTGTTCTGTACCTGAAGAAGTGGCTAGGAAGAGAGTGATCACCAGATCCTGTATATTCTGCTTTACTTATTATCGATCTGCGATTTATGGAGAAAAAAAACGGAATATTCCTTCTATCAGGCACATTTAGAATCACAGACTCACAGAATGTTTTGGGTTACAAGGGACCTTTAACGGTCACCTACTCCAACCCCCACTTATACATATGAAGTATATTTAATTTTATTGAAGGCAGAATTTTTTATATTTCCAAGCAGTAGAATTAGAATTGGTTTTCTTCCCAATATAAAACCTATGGCAAGAAAGTTACAACATTAGATATTAGCCCTGCTCTAATTTTTATTAAAATTTAAAAAATCAAAAACCTTCAAAGAAGCCAAGGTAATTGCGGTTACTTCTTTTTCAGATTAAGTACTTAACTTTCACTATAGTTCTACTGTTCAGTACCTCCATTAGTACAACTGACCTAAACCTACATTGCTGTAAGACTTCTGTGTTGAATTCCTCTGTATCTCAATGCAACATTTATGACAGTGATTGTTCAGAAACTAGTTCATTTTGACTAAAATGTTTTCATTACCAAAGACAGATAGACTAGGGGGAAAAAAAAAAAAAAAGTTGTTCAAAATTCTCTCTCCAGTGATGTAATTGAAATAATTTTATCAGGACTGAAAAAAATACAGATTAATAGTGATAATGAGCGATAATGTTCACAGAAGTTTCAACGCGTGTCATACATCTATCTCTGTGTTCCATTCTCTTAAAGACTTCAATTTCAATGTCCAAGGAAGGTAAAGATTCTCTGTGCAGCAGGCTTAGTTTCCTCAGGCGATACTCTGAAATTGAGTACCATGGAAAATATGGACCACCATTAACTTCCTGCACATCTGCTTCAACCTCTTAAATAAAATAAACAAGTAGTCTCATGCTGAAATAAAACTGTTGATACAGCCTTACACTCATCTGCAATTTCCCCCCAGGAGCAGATGAGGAAGAAAATGAACTACAGCATCAGAGGGGTGGTGTTGTCCCTGTGTCCGATGATTGAAAGTGCTTTGCTCTGGCACTGAGGGACGTTATACAACCTGTATCACTGTAGCAGTGGCTAGAGAGTCTGTCCTCCCAACTGAGATCTGAGGAAATGGTACCAGCTAATGCATATACAAGAAGGGACCTCTAACTCAAAATTAAATTATTCCAGTGGTAGCAGTCTAAAGAGCAAGTACTCTTAAAAGCATGTCTCTGAAAGAGAGAAGAAGCAAGGAACCATCCCCTGTGATCAGGTGTGTTGGGAAAATGTATATACAGAATATATAAATACAGAATATAAAATACAGAATGTATTTTTAAGTTAGCAGAGAAG
This sequence comes from Merops nubicus, assembly GCF_000691845.1. NCBI lineage: Eukaryota > Metazoa > Chordata > Aves > Coraciiformes > Meropidae > Merops > Merops nubicus. The sequence continues at coordinate 16,278 of NW_008626294.1, forward strand.
AAGAAAGCTGCTGGATAATCTGTGCCAGGAGAGATTTGAAGTCCTTCTGCCACCCTCAAGGGACCAATAACAAACCTAGAAACAGCAAAAGGCTTTTCAAATCTAAATTTAATGTGAGAAAACTCCTGGTGTTCAGAAGCAGCATATAAGTGGTGTCACGAGGGTTGGCAACACAACTATAGGTGAGACTGGAGCAGGCTGAGCATCCCCAGGCCCTAAATGAGACACAGACTGAGTGAGGAACGGAAGGGGTGGGACACAGCTTTGACATATGCTGTTCACTGCTAAGTATAAATGCATACTGACTGTAAATGCCAGGGTGGAGCACTACTGTGAGCAAAGGGCTATAGCAATGGGAAGAGTTCCTTTGGACTTTACAGCTGAGAGGATGGAAGGTTTGCTAGAAAATTAAATTTATGTCTCATTTTCTAGTGAATGTGCAGAAAGCTGCAAAATAATTGCCAAGCCTAGTAAGATTAATGAGATCCACTTGTTGCTGTTGTAGGACAGTGTTTGAGTTAATTTTAATACAGGAATAATGCTAATGAGGTCTTTGCAGGATACAGCTGGAAGATGAGAGGAGAATTTCAGCATAACTTTATGAAATTTCCAATCCTCACAGCTGTAAAGGAAAATAAAATTCATGTAGAAAGCATGAAAACCAAAAGCTGAGCACCTGAAAACAGGTAGTAGAACCCTAAACCTCTTATTTTAAAATATCATATGTCATATATCTAGGACAAACTCTTGGTGTTAGAAAATCTGTCTCAGGAAGTCTGGTTGCTTAGGGTTATCTGCTGCGTGCTTAGCGGCTGTTACCACAGCTGGTGAATGCAAATCAGTCTTTTGCTCTCTCATTACATTAGACTCGCCTCTGAGACATTTATTTCTGGAGAAATTCTGTACTTGTTACAGCCAGGTAGGATATTTAGTGTTCATGGAGGATTTAGAAGAAACAAAAACTTCTTCTCTCTTCCTCCATAAAATTGAGCAAGTAAATCTACCGAGATAACAAAACGACAGAACTGGTAAAATACATGCCAGACATGTCTCTTTAACCACTGATCCACAATTGTTTGTTTGTGTAGACTGCTAAATCTTTGCTCTTCACACCTTGCTAACATATTCTGCACATTGTCAAAAATCCTCAAGCTGAGGCTCTCACCACCACCACCGCATTGCAGGCTGTCTTGGAAGTGAGCTTGGAGGACGTGCTCTGACAAGAAGCCTAGAGAAGGATGCCATAGCTGTCTGCTTCAGGTTTTTGGTAATTAAAGGCAAGAGAAAGCAAAGAAGAAATTAATAAAAAGACTGCAAGATGTCTGGATGCTATTGGTTGTGAAAAGTGAGATACATATTGAGAATTAAGTAAATTAAATAAGCTTGTAACACAGTTTGTGGTGGTGGGTTTGTTTGTTTGTTCTGTTTTTGTTTTGTTTTGTTTTGTTTTGTTTTGTTTTGTTTTGTTTTGTTTTGTTTTTGCTTTTGTTGTGTTTTTACAGGGATGCTGGAGAGATGTGTTTGCAGATCACAGCCAGTACAGCTATTGTGTTGGTAAATTTACTTCATCCTGAGAGGGGTTAGGTCCTTCCTTTGTTTTTGGTAAGGATTGTTAGCTCCTGTAAGAACCTGGCTGGATAGGCAATCAACGGTGATTAAGTCTCCTGCCTCTGGGAGACCGGATTATCATAACGGAAACAATGACCCTGCGACACTGCCCCCACCACTCCCTTCTGTGAATTAAGTGTTGTTTTTTTCTTTTTATATAACCTTTTAAAGCAGACTTGATTGTGTATCTCTTTATAAGTTTTCCACACGTATATTCAGAAGTTTCTTTATTTTATAGGTTTTGGGTTGCACCTTTGTAATATGACTTTTAGAACGGATTGTTTATTTTGGGCTTTTCTTTATAGGTTTTTGCACATGAATATCCACTTAGGCATTGCTTTGTTTATTTTTTCCTGTAATTTTTTTTATCCAATATACCCCCGGGTCCCCTGTATAAGAAAGTAGGAGTTGCTTGAAAGAAGAACACGTACAGAATGATGTGAGCATGTGCGGACTCTAACCACTCAGGAGTAACGAAGGATCAACTCCGTCTCCTGAGGATGACTCTGACCAATCGAACGCTGCTTCATCTCCCAGGAGATGACTCTAAACAAACACGATGGACTTCTTCCGGGTACTAGAGGATAAAAAGACAGACAACTATAACCAAAGGGAGCCTCTGGTGTTTTAATGCTAAGCTCCCAGCCCTCTGACCCTGCTCTGCTAGCTCACTTAATTTTGTTAAATAAAATAATTATTTGCTTATTATATAGAGCCAGACTCTGTCGTTTTTAACATAGTGAAAGCTGACAGCTGGAATACTAACCAACTATCAATAGGCTTAAATTTGGTAGAGACAGGGCAATACCTCCACTTGACAGTTTGTAAGGGTCTACAGATGAGAAAAACATCCACATTCCTATGTAAAATGCAGCAGCTTTCCTAAAGGCTTCTTTAAGAGTGCCCCATTTCTAACAATTTAGTCCCCTTTGTCTTTCACACCAAGAGTAGTCGCTGATAGCCCACCCTTCAGTTCATCTGACATAGCTCCTGGACACCTATGTGGAACAAACCTCTCCTCCTATGTGGAGTAGAGACTAGCTAGTTTGCTGACTGCTAGGAAGCCACAAGCACACAAGCAAGGTCAGTCAGCTTCAGATGTTACTGAGCTGGGGCTTGCACACTGGCATGGATCACTAACATGGTACACACAGAGTAAAACACCAAGGACCTTAACATTAACCTTTGAATGTTGCATGCTTCCTCCTCACTTCCTTCATGGAAAATCTCATGCCTTCTTTTGATCTCTGTCACTATTTTAGTCCAGCACAGGCCTTTCCCAAAGATATTTACTTCAGTGTAGAAAACCTAAGGCAAATAAAAATTATGCTCTGGGTTTCTCATCTTCCACATTTGTGTCTTAGCCTTTGGGCCATGATGCTGTAATAGGTTTAAGAAGGCAGGTTTTTGACACTTGTCTTTCTCATTCCTAAAGCATTACTAACATCACAATGTGCTTTTACTTTAGTAAAATTTACTTTGTAAATAGGTGGTATATTCAATTCTATACAAGTCTGAGATTAATGTTAACAAAAAAATTCAGTTTATTGGGGGGAGATCTAATTCAGCCAGGGTGATGCTAATTTTCACAAACAGGGCATGGTAGCTGTCACAAATACTGTGCTCCTCAGAGCTGGTAGAGCCACTCTGATTTTATCATAGTCCTAGGACATGCTTGTCAGGTTTGCACTAGTTCTCCAGGCAGGTCTGCATTTATTTCTCAAAACTCCACTGCTATGGCAACAAATTAAGTATTTGTTCACTTAGAGGCTAATGAGATTACTCTAGGAAAGAAATTGAGGGCATTTATCAGAGATTTTTTTTACAGGGACAGATACTGACAAATGTAATAATAAAGCTAACATCCGCAGAGGTAGTTGAAGTAGTTGTCAGAATAAGAACAAAAATTACAGATGTGTAATACAACAAAATAACCACTGTATCTCCTAATGATTTTTTTTTCTTTTCCTTATGTCTTAGTTATTCCAAATTGGGGAGAGAAAGAACAAATACTAACATTGCAAGGTGGCTATTCCGTTAGGGTCACAATACTAGTAATGAGACCCAGAGCTCTTGCTCAGTCTCTCACTTAAATCAGCCCCAGCCAGTGATGAGTGAAATGCATTTGTCACGTGCCAGATGGTATCACTGATATGGGTTGGTGACTTCAGCCAAGCTTCTGATCACTTCATGGTCACTTCTGCCATGACTGCCAACTTCTATTATTCCTCTCCTCTCCTCGCCTCTCCTCTCCTCTCCTCTCCTCTCCTCTCCCTTGTCTTTCCTGCCCCCTTCTCTCTCTTCCTTTGCTGTTGCTCCCCTTTGCTAATTTCCATATATCCTAATTTCTGTACTGCTACACTCTACACCTTCCTCCTCAGAATAGCGACATTACTGTCCTCCCGCAGCAGGAGGTCTGGTTGGTTGGTGGTTTTTTTCTGTGCATACCACTGTGTGATAGTAACACCCAAGGCAAGATAGGAATTTTTCCTTGCATTTTTAAGTCTCAGCACAGAGGCTAAGACTGGATATCTTCTCCTCAGAAGAAATTATTTACCTGCACAAGACTAAACAAGCTGCTGTGTTCTTTTTGTGCGTACACATGATTTTCTGTGAGCAAGAAGAGGTGCCTTTTCTGTTGACCGTCTTTTGGCTGATGCCAGTTAACTCAGCTGTCTAAGCCCTGAGGAACAGCTCCAGAAAGCATACTATGTCAACCAGGATATATGCTGCAGCCCATGAGTTGAGCCTAATGGTTCAGTTTAATCCCAGATGGACATTTTCCTCAAACAGTTACCTATTTTATCATCATTCAGAGAGCAAAGACTCAGGGAAAAATTAAATTTAATGGGGTCTATCTATTGCTGTCAAATGCACATGTCTGAGCCTGAGGGACTCCATCTGCTGTTTGAATCTGACAGGGACCAGGCCAATCTCTATGCAGGCTCATATTCAGGGGCTCCAGTCCCACACCAAGCACCTTGCATCTGGGTGACATTAGCCTGGTAAATACCCAGAGGGCATCATGTGGGTTGAAAAGATCTGAGTGCCAGCGAAGCTTGCTCCCTTCTGCTCCAGTTGACTCGTTATGTGTGGGCTTTTCTCATTGGGATTAGCTCATCAGGCAGATCCTGCTCTCCCTGGCTTCCTTTGTTTCATGGCAGATCCTTCAATTCAGATAGGCTAGTAGTGATTAAAGGATAGCAAATGTCACACCAG
>NW_008626295.1:0-8712 GCF_000691845.1 Merops nubicus
GATTCTGTGATTCTATGATTCTATGTTCCCTTGACTATCAGTGTCCATCTTCACGAGATGAACGACAACATGGTGGTGCTCACCTACTGCAAGAAAGCCACCTGATGGCAACACAACCCCAGGGTCACATCTTGGCCCCTGTCCTTTCATGCTCTGGGGAGAGCGTAAAGCTGTGCCCTTTCTCCCCCCGGGGTGTGTGCCTGACCAAGGTGCTGGTGGGCAGTGTCTGACTCTGCTGGTCGGTTGCTGCTTGCTGGCCGCTCACCGTGCTCAGCCGGTGTGGGAGCAGCAGCCTGCAGCCCTGCCCTTCTCCTTCTGCTGGGGAGCAGGGGTGAGACACCTCACCCATCCACCGCTCAGGCTGTAAGGGGAAATGCAGCCCTGTGGCACGAGCCAACATTCACATTTTATATGCCTGGTGTTTGTTCTCCAGACAGCAACAGTGTGGTGTAGGGCCTCTGATGAGGCCCGTGGGAAGCCTGTGGGCTCTATAGATCCTGCACGGCTCTCCAAAGGGCTTCGGTGGCACGTTGGCCCCACCGAGCATCACAATGCCAGTTGTAGGACCAGCAGGCTTTCAGAGGCACCTGAACCAAGTACCCCTCGAATTTTCACTGTGATTTCACTCACTATAGAAGGAATAACTTATCTAGAGGAGAAGGAGTGGTGGGGAGAAGAAAAAGAGGCAGGGAGGTTGTGGGGCACTACAGTGATGGAGGGTACAGAAATGCGAGGTGCTGGAGGGGCAGTTTTTCTCTGCTGCTACCACCAGTTGCTGCTGCAGAGCAAGCCATCAGAAGTGCCGAAGGCTATGTCGGTAGCAGGCCACATACTTAAAAGCTGAGTAATACCGTTTTGTAGATAAAATGACATTTAAAAATCCATTCTTATTACTCATACAGGTATTTCTTAGACCTCGACTCTGCAGAACATCAGTGCCTCTCCTGAATTACTCAGACGGGCTGTTCCCTTGGCCACCCCATAAGGGGTTTCACTGCACAGCATCACTGCAGAACTTGCCGTTGCACACCCCCAGGCACCAAAGCAGGCAGGGACGCAGCGTGCACACACAGAAGCACCACCAGAGGGATGTCCATGGCACTCAGCGCACTGCTGCCCTTGAAGACAGAGCATGGAGGAACGTGGAAACCCCTAATCACCAGAACTGACTCCTACAAACAGCCCCCAGAGAAAGATGCCACAAATTGAAAATGAGGGAGGTGGAATTTTGCATAAAACAGATGCTCAGAGGAACAAAACGTCTTCAATAGGTGAATCTGGAATTAAGACAACTCAGCTAAAAAAAAGATACAAATTGTTAAGATATATTGTAGATTCTCCCCGACTATTAGCACTTGGAGTATCCCACAAGTGTCACTTCCTACCTCTCCTACCTCCTCTCCCTTGTGAGCAGTTCATATGTACTGACTAAACTTGTTCTCAGATTATCCAGCTGATTAACATAATTCAATTAAACCCAGAACAACTCATCTCAATTTGTTCTTAGCACGAATACTGCTGCCCCTGTTTCAGAAGTAAGGACTCGTGTGCCTGAAAGCTGCTGTTTCTCAACATGTATGAATGGCTCTAGTGAAAAAACACACCACCACCAAACCAAACTCCCTGTCCCTGCAAACACCTAATTTGTGGGCTTAGGCTATGCTTTTCTTGATGGCAATGGTGCCTTGAGTGTCTTTTGCCTCCTCTCTACTTTCCCCACCCAGTCCTACCTTCATCATCTCCTTTTGCTGCGCTGACACCACCAGTCCTGGCACCACTTGTACTCTTTACATTATAGCTAAACCAGCATAATAGGTAGCTGCTAAGGTAAGGTGGTCCTTTCATTTTGCTTCTACCAGCATCCACCTGTCTGTCATTCCAGCCTGCTCAGGGAACTAAACTAACAGGAAGCTGATGTTTTGGTTTTGGAGAGTTAATTTTTGGGTGATTGAGCCTGCTCATTGCAGGGTCAGATTGTGACCTGCAAGCAGTGAGGAAGCAGGACCAACACTGCCCCTTTGTACTGTCATTTGCTGTCAAGGGTGGCTTAGGTGTAGTATCAAGCTGCACCCCAAGAGCAGTGGGATTGGTTAACCTGCCTAGAGTTGCCACAAAAATCTGTGTTCTCAGCTTGTGTCTCCTGATGGCAAAGCCAGCTGCCTGTCTGATAGGCTGTCTTTCTTGCTCTACCATTTATAAGGGTATCTCTCATGTAGGCATCCCCCTTGCATCTAGCTTTCAAAATCTGGGTTATCTCCATCCTCTTAAAGTACATCATTGGTGTTTCAGACAGCGTTGGTGCTCCCTTTGAAATTATCACTCATGCACTCAACACACCAGTCTCTTGCTGGTTTATCCCACACCTCGGTGTTAGTGTAGAAGAGGAAAATGCTGCTACAAAGTGTGCCATCCTGTCCTCTCCTCTGTTAACTTTTGGGGTTCCTTGCAGTCCCTTTCCCAAAGGCAAAAGCCAGACCAAAGCCTTGCTGGGGTTTTAGTGAGGTGGTCACAAGGACAAATGTCCTCTTTGGGATTTAGTTAAGGATAGTAAATGATTTTCTCTCTGTGACCTACATGAGGGCTGATGCCAGGTTTCCAGCAGTAAAAGGCTAATGCAGTAACACAGATTTTGTGTAGGTTTACATGTGTGGGTTAAGATAATCCAGCAAGAGACAAGTATTTTCAATGATAGTCCTTTTTTTTTTTTTTTCCCATCCTCATACAGGCTTTTCAGTAATACATTCTTTATCCATAAATTGACATCAGCGATCAGACGAAGCCTGGTCTGCTGGGGGCTGATGAGATCCCTCTGTCAGAGAGGGCAGAGAGCATCTTCGGTCACAGGCTTATCAAGCTGGTGAAGAGGGCTTTAAACTAAAGTTGCTGGGGGAGGGGAACCTCAATCCATCCCATTCCCACCAGTTTGATGCCAGTGCCAGCAACAGATGCCCAGAGCCTGGAGAGAGGGACCACAGGTCAGCAGGAGGGCAGCTGGAGAGCAGCACAAAGGAATTGCAGCCACTCCAGCTAGTAAGTCAGCTTCACCGGGGGCCCAAATTAAATGCCTCTACGCAAACACACATAGCATGAGCAATAAACAAAAGGAGTCAGAGATACATGCAGGCCTGCAGGGCTGTGATCTTATTGGCATCACTGAGATGCGGTCGGATGGCTTCTATGACTGGAGCCTTTGAATGGAAGGATTACAGGCTCTTTAGGAAAGACAGGCAGGACAGATGGGGAGGGGATGTTGTCTGCTATTTCAGTGACCAGCTGGAGTGCATGGAGCTCTTCCTGGGAGTGGATGAGGAGCTGACTGAGAGTTCATAGGCCAGGATTAAAGGGAGGGCAGGGAAAGGTGGCATTATAGTGGTGATGTGCTACAGGCCACCCGACCAGGAAGACTGAGCAGATGAGGCCCTCTATAGGCAGATCGGAGCAGCCTCATGTCCACAGGCCCTGGTCCTCATGAGGGCTTCAACCACCCTGGTATCTGTCGGAGGGACAAGGCAGAAGTTGTAAGAAATCCAACAGGTTTCTGGAATGTGGTAATGATAACTTCCTTCTCCAACTGATAGAGGAGCCAGCAAGGAGAGGTTCTATGATGAACCTTGTTCTCACCAGCAAGGAGGGTCTGGTGGGATATGTGAAGCTCAAAGGCAGCCTTGGCTGTGGTGACCACGAAATGGTGGAGTTCAAGATCCTTAGGGCAGTGAGGAGGATGCACAGCAAGCTTGCTACCCTGGACTTCAGGAGAGCAGCCTCTGGCCTCTTCAGGGACCTGCTGAATGGAATAACATGGAATAAAGCCCCGGAGGGAAGAGGAGTCCAAGAAAGCTGGTCAATATTCAAGAATCACCTCCTTCAAGCTCAGGAGTAACACATCCCAACAAAGAGGAAGTCAGGCAAAACCACCAGCAGACCTGCATAGATGAACAAGGAGCTCTTGGACAAACTCAAACACAAAAAGGAAGCCTACAGGGGGTGGAAGCAAGGCTGGGTAGCCTGGGAGGAATATAGAGCAAGTGTTTGAGCAGCTAGGGATTAGGTTAGGAAAGAAAGCATCTGAATGTCCTGAAAGAACTGGTTGATGAAGTTGCTAAGCCACTATCTGTCATATTTGAGAAGTCATGGCAATCTGCTGAAGTTCTCACTGACTGGAAAAGGGAAACAAAACCCCCATTTTTAAAAAGGGAGAAAAGGAAGACTCAGGGAACTACAGGCTAGTCGCTCTCACCTCTGTGCCCAGCAAGGTCACAGAGCAGATCCTCCTGGAAGCTACTCTAGGGCACATGGAAGGTAAGGAGTTGATTGGTGACAGCCAGCATGGCTTCTCTAAGGGCAAATTGTGCCTGACAAATTCGGTGGCCTTCTGCAACAGGGCTACAGCATTGGTGGATAAAGGAAGAGCAACTGATGTCATCCACTTGGACTTGGGCAAAGCATTTGGCACTGTCCTACATGACATTGTTGTCTCTAAATGGGAGTGACATGGATTTGATGGGTGGACCACTTGACGGATAAGGAGTTAGGTGGATGGTTGCACCCAGAGGGTAGTGGCCAATGGTTCGACGCCCAGATGGAGATCATTGACAAGTGGTGTCCCTCAGGAGTCTGTACTGGGGCCAGTGCTGTTTTATATCTTCATCGATGACATAGACAATGGCATCGCGCACACCCTCAGCAAGTTTGCCAATGACACCAAGCTGGGTGGTGCGGTCGACATGCTGGAGGGAAGGCAGGCCACCCAGAGGGACCTGGACAGGCTGATGCCAGCCTCATGAAGATCAACAAAGCCAAGTGGAAGGTCCTGCACCTGGGTTGGGGCAAATAAATACAATCTGGGTAATGAGTGGATGGAGAGCAGCCCTGCAGGGAAGGACTTGAGGATGTTGGCTGACAAGAAGTTCAACATGACCCAGCAATGTGTGTCCGCAGTCCAGAAACCCAGCTGTATCCTGGGCTGCATGAAAAGAATCAAGGCCAGCAGGCTGAGGGAGGTGATTCTCTTGCTCTGCTCTGCTTTTGTGAGATCACACCTAGAGTACTGTGTCCAGCTCTGGAGCCCCCAACATAAGAAGGACAGGGATCTGTTGGAGTGAGTCCAGAGGAGGACCATGCAGATGATCAGAGTGTTGGAGCACCTCTCCTATGAGGACAGGCTAAGAGAGTTGAAATGGTTCAGCCTGGAGAAGAGGTGGCTCAGGGGAGACCTTATTGTGGCCTTCTAGTACCTAAAAGGACTTTTGACAAGGACTTGCAATGACAGGACGAGAGGTAATGGGTTCAAACTGGAAGAGGGTAGATTTAGATTAGGTATAAGGAAGAGGTTTTTCCTTGAGGGCAGTGAGGGACTGGTACAGGCTGCCCAGAGATGTTGTGGGTGTCCCCTCCCTGTAAGTGTTCAAGGCAAAGTTGGAAGGTGGTTTGAGCAAACTAGTCTAGTGGCAGATGTCCTTGTCCATGGCAGAGGGTTTGGAACTAGATGATCTGTAAGGTCCCAGATCTGTAAGGCAAAGCTCAGACTTTGCCATTATCCGTAATTCTCTGATTTTACGTTATCATAGAATCTTAGAATCATAGAATCGTAGGGGTTGGAAGGGACCTTGAAAGATCATCTAGTCCAACCCCCCTGCCAGAGCAGGATCACCTAGGGTACATCACACAGGAAGGCGTCCAGGTGGGTTTTGAATGACTCCAGTGAAGGAGACTCCACAACCTCTCTGGGCAGCCTGTTCCAGTGCTCCGTCACCCTTATCACTTCACTCACAGCCAGCAGTGAGCACAGATAACAGCGTTTTTCAAAAGAGGTGGACAATAATTCACCAAAGGGCTCTCCTCTTTTACATAATCCTAGATGTATGAGGATGCAATCCTGCGAGAAGGGGCAGTAGATATTTTGCACCCATGGAAGCAGACTGTCCCTGCTAAAAGGGATACTAAGCAGGAATAGTTACTTTCTGTGTATGGAGTTCAGGGTCTTGGAACCAGTCTGAGTTAGTTCTACCTGAAAGCCAGAAAGAAACCTCCACTATTACATTGTTGCTCCTGTTTTCAAAGAAAAAGGAAGGCCGAATACCTTCTGGCTTAGGGTGAACAACTTTTTTAGGCTATGGGCAAAACTGACAGGAAAGTTAAGTGGAAAGCACAAAGTTCACCAGTGCAGAACAAGTCCTAATTCAGTCCAATTTGGACAGCCTGGTTAGAACTTTGACGGTAGGCAATGTTTCTGCTAACTGTGTGCAGGACATAAAATGTCCACTTATGGGCATGCAGCAGCCCATCCCTGAAAGGGTGTTCTGCTAACAGTCTACAACTGTTTCTCAAAGAACAATTTCCCTGATTTTTTTAACCCCTTTTTGAGTTTCTCAACTTGAATTGTCCTCTGCCAGTCCTGTATCTCTGGACATGAATGCCCTGCTTGGGAACACGAGCATTCTTTTTGCGTAGAGGAGAAATATCAAAACTTGCATTACAAAGAGAATAATGCTTTATTTAATCAATTTTACAAATGGGCAAGGAATGTCTGGAGTAGAGACAGGACTTTGCTTTCGAGCTTTCCTCATCCATACAAATTTTTCGATAAGCAAATGCTATTTCATGTTTTCAGTCATGGAATTACCATCCTTGCAGTAAGTTACACTCTGCTCTCTTACTCCTGTTACAGTTACAGGAGCTACTCCTGTGTGCCCCTGTCAAAAACGACTACGTTTTTTTTGCAGCCAAATCATCCATAAAAAACTCAGACAGAATCTTCATAGAGAGGTGCTTTACTGCTGCTACATTCCATGAAAACAAAGTTTGCAGATGTTGCACAAATGGTGTTTAGCAAGGGGAGTTTTCTGCTCTGTCCCACGTTCTGCTTCCTTATAAATTTTTTTTTGACGAAACTGAACTTTTTATGCACACAATCACTGCGAGCCAAAAATAACAACTCTTAAATTAGCACTGAGTAGGTGGAGAGGTACAACTAGCACACCAGTTTGCCATAACAATCTGGGTATATAAATGAAAGGATAGGACCTGACATGCAGAATAACTAGAACTGTCAGATGACTAATGGATTTCACTCATTAGGTGCTGGGACCCTGGAAAAGTAGCTAATGAAGTGGGATTACTCAAAAATATGCCCGTATTAGCTGGCATAAGACCCAGTTGTGCAGTCAGGTCTGCTGAGACGCAGCCTCCTGCCCACATGGTCATGACCACAGGAGCTGTGTCTGGCATGTGCAGGGCCACAGCAGGGGAGGGAGGCAGCAGCATTGAGGAAGGTGGGATGGACAGTTCTCCTTCACTGGTGTTTGATGTGCTCCTGAGCCTGGGCTGCAGCTGAGAAAAGCCGTCCATGAAGGGGTTTCAGCCTCTGGCCCCTTTTTTCCCTGCTGGTGCTGACATGGAGCATCTGTGGAGTGGAGCGGTGAATGGGATGCAGGAGCTGGTCTGGGCAGGGGGCAGCCCCCACCTCCCTCAGACACTTGGAGCTTTCCAGGGGAACAGAAGTATTCCCTGACTGGGTCTGATGGTAGAAGTCAGCTGTAGGTCAATACCTCTGACCCTTTTGGTTCGCCCCTGTTCTGGGGCAGCTGCTGAAAATCACACCAGTGTTTGAGCAGGACCGTGTCCGTGCCATGCACTGTGGTGGCAGGAGGTAACAACATGTCACTGCTGTTGGACTCTCATACACCACTGGAAGTGTCTTGTTACCTTTTTGCTTTACAAACTGCTACAAAATGTTCTGGTCTTGCTTCTCCATTTTATCTTCCTTACCATTCTTCTCCATGTACAGATCAGAGCTACAAATCTCATTAACCACACAACTAATAGCCAGGCTATGTGACCTTAGAGACTCACAAGTCACTGTTATTAAGGAACAAGTGTATCAAGCGTGCCCAAATGTTGGATGAGGAGCAAAATATAGCCTACTAACCAAGGGGGGGAGATTTTCCATGGGCTGTGTGGAGCTGCCTAAGGCATGGAAGAAGTTGATCCTGGACTGCAGGATATACAGAAGTAAGGAAGTGTTGTGCCAGGCACGCCTGCCTGGTGGGACAGCAGATCGTCAGACTTACTTGGCACGTGATGACAAAGTAGCATTGCCTGGCCCCACTTGGCCGAGCCAGTGACTTGCACCTGCTCAGTGGCCAGGTTGCACTTTTGGCCAAAGGTGCTGGTGGTGCAAATGAGCCACACATCAGACCTACAGAGCCCAAGGTGGAGGAGGTGTGTATAATTGCAGGAGGGGAGGGAGGCCAGGGTACATAGGATTTGGCCACAGAATCACAGAATGTTGGTGAATGTTGGAAGGGAGCTCTGGAGGGCATCTGGTCCAACCCCTTGCTCAAGCAGGGCCATCTAGAGATGGTTGCCCACATAGATTTTGAATATCTTCAAACTGGGACACTCCACAGTCTCTCTGGACAGCTTGTGCCAGAGCTCAGTCACCCTCGCAGAGAAGAAGCGTTTCCTGATGCTCGGATGGATCCTCCTGTGTTTCACTTTGTGCCCATTGCCTCTGGTCCTGTCACTGGGCAGCACAGAGAAGAGCCTGGCTCTGTCCTCTTTGCACCCTCCCTGCAGGTATCTATGCACATCGGTAAGAGTCCCCTGAATCTTCTCTTCTCCAGGCTGAACAGTCCCAGCTCTCTCAGCATTTCCTCATTGGAGAGATGCTCCAGGCCCTTCCTAATCTTTGTGGCCCTTTGCTGCACTCTT
>NW_008626295.1:8735-10748 GCF_000691845.1 Merops nubicus
TATGCCTCTGTTTCTCTTGGACTGGGGAGCCCAGAACTGGACACAGGAATCCAGATGTAGCCTCACCAGTGCTGAATAAAGGGGAAGAATCACCTCCCTTGAGCTGCGGGCAATCCTTTGCCTAATGCAGCCCAGGGTACCATTTGCTGCTTTTACTGCAAGGGCACATTTATGGCTCGTGTTCAACTTTGTGAATGCCAGGACTCCCAGGTCCTTTTCTGACAAGCCGCTTTCCAGCTGAGTGCCCCTGGGGGGCAATGATGCATGAGGTGGTTCCTCTGCTGGTGCAGGAGTTTGCATTTCCCCTTGCTGGACTTCATGAAGTTCCTGTCAGCCCATTTCTCCAGCCTGCCTAGGTCCCTCTGGATGGCAGCACAACTCCCTATTTTGTGTCACTCTTCCCAGTTTTGTGTCATCTGAAAATTTGCTGAGGATGATACTCTGCCGTATCATCCAGATCATGAATGCAGATGTTGAACGGGATTGGGTCCAGTATTGACCCCTGGGGTACACTGTTAGTTACTGGCCTCAAGTTAGGTTTTGTACCACTGATCACCACCTTCTGGGCCTGGCTGTCAGCCAGTTTTCACTCCACCTCTCTGCTCATCCAGCCCATATTTTATCATCTTGTCTGTGAGGTTCTTATGGAAAAGAGTGTCAAAAGGCACACTGAAGTTACACTAGACAATACCCACTTGCTCTCCTCTCATCTGCCAAGCCGGGCATTTTATTATGGTTGGACTCGATCTTAAGGTCTTCTCCAACCTAAATGATTCTATGTTTCTATGATTGAGAAGGTTATCAAGTTGGTCAGGCATGACTTCTCTTTGTGGTCCTAGCTGTGACTGAAGGGCTGAGCTGGACAAGAGCCAGGGCTGTCCTCCTGGTCTTAGGTGTTGTAGAACGTGCAGGAGGCCTAGATGGAGCTAGGACGGCTTTTGGGTACATGGAGATTTTGATATGCAACCCACAGTCTGATGAGATATATTTGTTTATAAGGTGATGGACATCTTGAAGACGTGGTTTTAAGTTACACTACTGATTGTGAGCTATAAAAAACTGCATACCTAGGGTATTTGTAACTTGCTTCAATTTGAACGATTACTCTGAGCAGCCGCTTGACCAGCTGAACTTTCCTAATCCGGGGCCGTAGCACAGTATCAAATTTTAATAAGACCTTCTGGCTGAGTCAGTGGGGAATTTTACCCAAAAATCCATGTCAGGAAAGGACCTGCATTTAATCTTGCTGATTAAATGCTTTGACTAAAGTGCTTGGTGTAGTAATGCCATTTAAAACCTGCCATTAATTAATCAATGGCCTGAGGAAGAAAACTTATGTTTTATATTTGGTTTTGATTTGCAAGCAACTTAGTGATTAGTGAGTAGATAGTTGAGATTTTGTATTTGATTTTTGAAGGTACATCAAATACACAGTATTTGGAAATAAATATTCTTTATTCAACACACATCCAAACATTAAAAATGACAATTGATTTGGATTTCTCCATCTTGATTTTTAAAGTTGATGAGGAGGTGCTCCCACTGCGTTGCGTTTAAAAATCAGCTTGTGTCATTTGGCACGTTTTGTAAAATACGTTAAGGCACAGCTCACGTTTATTTATTAACGGATTTTAAAATGTACTTATCCAGGTTTGAGCTGAGTCATTACTTAAAAACCCACCAATGCGTGCTGGGCGACGGCTCCTTCGAAGCGTTAGGCGTTGAAGGCGAAGGAGGGAGAGGCGGGAAGGCTCAGCTCTGCTCCGGGGGACTGCGCGGGGCGGGCCAGCCATGAGAGGAGCTGCCCGGCCGCCTCAGAACCCAGCCTGACGGAGACGGTCCGGCGCCTCCCCCTTACGGTTCCCGAACCCCTCGGAGTCAAGCCGACCTGAGGCGGTCCGGCGCCTTCCCCTCACGGCTCCTGAGCCCCTCGTAGGGGACAGGAAGGACCCCCTGTCCCGCAGTGCAGCGGGGAGGCCGCAGACCGGGCGGGGGCGGCCGGGGGGCCGTGAG
>NW_008626296.1:0-20682 GCF_000691845.1 Merops nubicus
ATAAAAATATATAATATCTATCTAGAGACCTCTATATGTGTCTATATATAGATCTAGAAACATATTATTTAAAAAAAATCACAGAAATGCAGCAATTTTATTGGGGGTTTTCACCCAAAATCAGTATTAGGAAGTTTCAACCAGCTCTAATAAAGCCTAAAATCCTGGATGCCTTTTTTTTTAATGTGGTTCTCATTTGTGGTCACATTCCCATCTCTCAGTAACACTTATCACCCCATCATATGCCCCATCAAGATGTTATTGGGAATTCTCCCTCACCCTGTAACTCCATCCTTGTGTAACTTTACTCATCGTGTCCCTGGGGCCTTGGCAAACCTCAAAAATGTTTCCTTCAGTTGTTTCCATCCTTGTGTAACTTTACTCATCGTGTCCCTGGGGCCTTGGCAAACCTCAAAAATGTTTCCTTCAGCTGTTTCTTGGTTTAATTTTCTCTTCCCCTTTCCCTTTGCTGCGTGATGTTCTCCACGGGCAGAAGAGGTTCAAGAAGAAGGTAGGTGAAGCAACTTCTCAGCCCCCCCAGTTCCCCTCCATCAGGGCTGGGGGCTGATGCACACCTCAGGTTTGGAAGGTGGTAGAAGAAAGCAAGAGAAAGATGCTGGGACAAGTGGTCTGCAGGCCAAGAGCTTTTCTTGTCCTTTGGATGAGTTTCACCAAGGGTGCTCCAGATCCTTGGGAAGGGACCTTTCAAGGTCACCTCATCCAACCCCTCTGCACTGAGCAGGGATATCCCCAACTAGAGCAGGTTGCTCAGAGCTCCATCCAACCTCCCCGGGGATGGTTCCAGGGATGGGGCAGCGACCACCTCTCTGGGCAACCTGGGCCAGGGGCTCACCACCCTCAGTGGAGAACAACTTCTTCCTTCTCCCTGCTCTCAATCTCCCTCTTTTCATTCAAACCCACCCCCCTTGGTAATGGTTTGGATGGATTTTCAAGTCAAAATCCATCTGTGGTAAGGTCCGTGTGGAACCCTCCATCCCCAAGCACATATTCTGGGATATGTGATATTATATATAAGATATTGTATATATTATAAAGGATAGACTATAATATATCAAATTATATATAATATCACCAATAATACTGCAGATCTCATTAACTACATCCCACCTCCAACTGGCTCCCCAAGCTGCAGGCAGCTTCTGGAAGGTGGGACCAGAACTGAGGCTGGAACAGGAACCCACCCTTTGCCCTCCAGAGGGTTGGGAGGTGGTGCTGTGGGGGCGAGGAGCCAAAGGGTGGGTTGGTTCCACGTTTGCAAAGCTTTGTGCCACGGGCAGGGGTGAAAACAAGGGTGGACCTGTTGCTAACACCCCAGGAGACCCCCTCTGAGTGGTCTGCAGGGTTTTTTTCCAGCATCCAAGGTTTTACATTTCTCGTCCCTGTGTGTGTGTCTTGGTTGCCTGGCTCCATTTCATCTCCTCTGTTTCTCTTTCATCCCCTCTGTGTTTTTTTGAGACCCCCTTGTTGCATTCACAAGCTCTTTAGTCTAACTGTTCTCCTTTTCCATCTCATTTCGTGCTCCCTGTCATGTCCCACCTGATGAAGCTCATGAAGCAGGTAGGTGCCATCACCTTCCAGTTGCTCCCCACCATCTCCTTGGTGGTGCTGGGGGGGATTTAAGGGTGCTGTGAGGAGCAGGACCCCATTATTTTACCTTTTTTTTTCCACCACCACCTCTGCCACAGGCTAATGTGTAGGAATGGTCTCAGTGCAAGGTCTGGTAGATGTTGGCTTGGTGGTCACCCAGCCTCTCCACATCTCCCACCACGTTTGGAGCTTGCCATAAACCCCACCCAGGCAGGTTCCAGGTTCTCAAACTGGACCTGGGGAGAACTTCAGCATGTGGGATTTGAGCTTCCCACCAGATTTTCCTTCCCTGACATGTTTTTGCCTCTTCCCTTCCCACGGTGAGGTGGTTTCCCAACCTCAAATTCCTTCCCCTCCTGGTCATTAGTGGCTCTTTTACCAGGATAAAACTTTTCCCTCTGGCTTAACAGAGTTTTTAGCCTGTGTCATATCAGCCCATGCAATAATGTGTTTCTCCTAATGTTCCTTTCCATCCTGTCCTGTGGCTCTTCCCACCTAAAGAAGCTCAGGAGGCAGGTATGTGACGTGGCTCCCGAATTCTTGGCTTTTAGAGTAAGTTTTGGGTTAGCCAGGAAGCCATAAAATGGGAAGAGGAAACAGGAGGGAAAAGTAGACACAGGAATGCAGAAGAAAACTGGCCACTGCTTCATTTTTTTTGTACTTCATTCGTGTTCTGTCTGGACCTCCAATGCTCTACGTGGTGACTGTTGCATGAAAACAAAAAGCAGTGTGAAAACTGCTGGGAAATGTAAAACTTCTCTAAGGGTGAAGGTGGAAAAGCTTTTGTTCTGTGGGTCTCCCTGGGGGAGCTTTTTTTGGCCCGTTTTTGGTGGGTCTGGACCTCTGGATGATGTACAGAGGAGCCCGTGATCAATGAATCGATGCCTGGAGGGTTTGTTCTCCTTGACTGGGCTGATGTTCCTCCAGCAGCCTCTCCACCTGCCCTGTTTTGACTTTAAACCCTGCTGTAGGAAGCAGCTGGGGATCAGTTTGATGCTTTAGCTTTGCAAACGAGTCAAGGTGGTTTTCTTCTTTCGTGGGATGGAGTTTGTAGGCCCCTGGCTCACGGGCAGCCACGGGGCCACCCAAAACCTGCTGGCTTCAGGTTGTAAAACCACTTTGGGTGAGCATCAGGGCTGTAGCTGCTTTGGGCTTTACTCCTGACTGCAGGGATGTGTGTGTAAGACAAATGTCACCTAATACAGCCACTTAAATCAGCTTTAATTTAGTATCTCAGAGCATTTGTAGCCTTACTCCCAGCCCTGCTTTTCCCATATCTATTTTATTTCCTTGCAATATCCTCTCAGGCTTTTCCCTCCTGCCTGTTTTGTACAAGTGCAAAAGTTGTTCTGGTGTTTCTAACTCTCTCATCTTCCTTTGCATTTCGCTCTGTGACTCTTCCCACCCACCAAAGCTCATGAGGAAGGTATGTGCCATGGCTTGTGAATTCCTCTGCTTCTGCCCGGAACGGTGGGCAGGAATTCTGGAGGTGGTTGAAGAGGAGAGGATGCAAAAATACCCTCTGCATGCTCGCTGAGGGCTGCCTGGCTCTCCTAGGAGAAGCAGCATGAGGAGGAAGAAGCACTAACTGCTGTGCCAACGCCATGCAGGGGGTTGGAGGTGGGGCAGCCGTGCCCTGTGGTGATGCCACCTTGTCCTCCTGTCCCTCTGCCACCCTGCAGAGCCACAACTTGCTTTTGCAGCAGTGTGTGTCCATAGAATCAGACTGGGTTGGGTTGGGAGGGACCTTGCAAGGTCATCTCGTGCATCCCCAACTAGAGCAGGTTGCTCAGAGCTCCATCCAACCTCACCTGGGATGGGGCAGCGACCACCTCTCTGGGCAACCTGGGTCAGGAGCTCACCACCCTCAGCATGAAAAGAATTTCTTCCTTTTCTCTAGTCTAAATCTCCTCTTTTAGCTTAAAAAACGTGGAGAGACTTCCACCTGAAGTCACGAGTGACTCCACACCACACCCAGCTTTCTGTTGGGCCAAGGATTGCCCCACGTGGCCCTGTTTGGGTTGCAAAGTATTTGCAGAAAAGGCCAATTCAGGGCAAATTTGTAGCTGTGTGCATGTAATTGTGGGTATTTTTTTGAGCTTAACGTGCATGATGCAAACCTGGGGGTAGCAGGGTTGCATTTTTCCTTGCTTTTATAATGGGACTTGAAATCTAGAGGTGATTAATGAAACAGCCAATTCTGCTTATTAAAGCATCAACCTGCCAACCCCAACCCATTTATCTTCCACTCACCCCTGTGCCTCCCCCCTCCCTGCATGTCCAGCCAGGTTTTTTTCCCCTGGCTACCTCATCCTGCAGGTTGGAGAGCAGTGCCACGCTGGTGCCCCCCTCCCCAGAGCAGTGTGTGGGGAAATCCTGGGCACGGAGGGGATCTCTGCCAGCCCATGGATTTCCCCCAGAGGCTGGGATTTCTATGCACATGAATCAAATCGGGTCGTCTGCACCCTTTTTGCACAGTCAGACCTAAAGGTGATGGGCTTGGTTGATAGCAAGTCAATGTTTTTGTCAACTAGAGGGTACCAATGGCTCTTGGGCTGTAATCTCATGAATATATATGTCAGTCTTCTGCATCTGTTATCTCCCAACACCCCCTCTCCTTTCCTCTCTGTGATTTCCTAATTGGCATCCATGCCCTCTATTACTCTTTTAATCTTATTAATGGTTTTTTTATCCCTTTAACCCCTCCACCCTGGCTAAAAAAACCACAAAGTGTAAAGTTTGGGGTTTTTTTTTTTTAATCATCCTCTTTTCCTTGCTCTAATTCTCTTATCTTTCTTTGCATCTCCTTCCCTGCTCCTTCCCTTCTTTAAGAAGTCCATGAACCAGGTATGTGACTTCTGAATTCCTCTGCCTCAATCTGTAGGGTTATTGTGTGCTGGAAAATTCAGTTCTTGCTTGGTTAGTTCACAATCTGGGTCAGGTTCTCAATTGGGTCAAAATAACTATTCAACCAACAACAAAAAAAAGAGGAACACCTTGTTTGGCAGTTAATGAATAGTAGTTTTAATTAATTGAAAAAAATCTTGTGCCAACGCCTGATTTCTTTTCTATTTTTCCCCATAATGGGCTAGTTCCAGATTTTGAAATTGAAATTTTCTTCTCCATGCCTCTGAGGCTTTGACTTCATGGTTGGAATTGATGATCTTGGAGGTCTCTTCCAGCCTGAAGGATTCTCTAACATGGGGTGTATCTGTTGTGGAATGCAAGGACAAATCTGGAGTGAGAGGTTGTCACAAGAGGCAACGTGGGAAGGTTTTGTTCTAGGGATGTTAATATCCATGCAACCTTCTATGGCTGTGAAACTGTTGCTGTTTTTTGAACCCCAACCTTAGCTAAATCTACGTGAAAGATTGAAATTTAATTGAGACTGTGTTTTCTGTTGGGAAAGGATACCAGTAACTCTAGTATTATACTCAGGGATTCAAAGATGGTGGAAGAAATCAGATAGGAATGAAAAATTAATGCTAAACTGTAACTTGCAGCCTTCTTACACCTTCCACCAGTAATTTCCTCTGCTCTGTGGTGCGTAATAAAGAGGAGATGAGCTAATTACTGCATGAAAAATGTAATAACCTGTTGGTAAATAAATACCTTGAGGTGTAAGCTGTAACAACAGCCCCTGACTGGCCCCAGAACCATCCCCTGTGAGAACGTTAGCACAGCTATTATCTGGAAAAGCAAAAAAAAAGTGAACTTGCAGCATCCTCTGAAGTGCCTGGAAATAACTCTGTGCCATTTGAAGGAGGTTTGGAGGCCACCCAGCCCCAACCCTTTCCACAGAACGAGAGCAGCCTCTGAGCTTAGATGAGGTCAGGGCTTTTGCCAGGCTTGGAGTGACAAATGAAAGCCATCCGATTGATTTGGGCATGACTTAAGGCTTCAACATTCCTCTGTGTGCTGCTTCTCACCTCCCCCCTCCTCTCACAGCTCCTCGTTTCCTTCTCTGGAACCATATTCATGCCTGTCATCTGCTCCTAAGGGTCTTCTGAGCTTGGTTTGCAGCAGTTAAAGGTCGTTGCTACCATCCCAGCTGCTCCACCCGCCTCTTTTCCCTGGTATTTGTTGAACTCATCTCACCAGAGTGTTGGTCTCAAGCTCATGACATGCACATGAGCTTGACATTTGTATTCATGCAATCTGATGAGCAATTAAGCCAGACCTCCTCGTGTTTTTCTCTTCCCTCTGGAGCATAAAAAGGAAAGTTGAGGAAGAAGAGAGAAATATGACAAGCTTAAAAGAAAACTTTTATGCCAGAGGGAGACTGGCCTCAGCTTTTCATAATCATAACGTCTGAATAACGTTCTTTAGTCTCTCTGTTGTTGACCCTGTCCTTGTCTAACACATCTAAGTCACAGCTTTGGCCCAGAGTTGTTGCTCTTGGGGGATTCTTCCTCTAATTCCTTCCTTTTCCTCTGCTGACACCTTCCACCTAACCAAGCGCCCGTGTCAGAATTCCTATGGGTTCATCTGAAGCATCCCCGTGCATAGGAATTTGGAGATGTTGAAGGAAACCAGTCATGAAGAATCAATCTGTTCTTAAGACTCCTTAAATTTCATATTCTCTGAAGGAAAGTGTAATAATTGTAACCAAGGGGTTCCCTTTTAAGAAGCTTGCTTTCAAATTTAAGGCTCACCAGCGTTCCCATCGCCCCCTGTTCCTCTATCTGCATGATTTGAACTGTTGCATCCATCAACACTCAAATTCCCTTCTCCTTTCACTTCTATGGCCTCTTCTCCCCATCTCCTCCACACCCCACTGTAATTATTCTCCTTTTCCACTCTTATTAACGCTCTCTCCCTATAACCCACTCTGCAAATGATACTCCTTGAACCCCATCTTACCAAAATTTGAGGTGATCCCTTCCTGAATAACTTCTTTCTAATTTTATCTTCCTTTCCTATGTTATTTTTCCCCCCTCCCCTGACACTTCCTACTACTAAATGAAGCCCCCCCTCCAGGTATGTGATTTAACTCCTCAACTCCCCAGTGTCTGTCTGCTGGGATGGTGGGAGTGGGAAGTGAACGGACAGTGACAGGAGATCACAACCTCCCTGTTAATAAGAGCTTGTCACCTGCATGCCTTGGGGTGGTTGGGTTTTAGAGCTGGATATAATTATTTCCTCAGTAACCAGCAGTAAGGAGGAGGAAGCTTACCTGTTGCATGAAAAATTTGACTAAAACCCAGGGGAAATGCTTTGTGAAAGAGTAACTCAGCCAAAATTCTCCTTGTGGAGCGGGTTAAACTCTGCCCTGTGATATGAAAACCAATTTTCTTAGAGGGAAAACTTCCTTTCAAATCTCAGGGCAGAATTTGATCCCTTGACTGTCCACGGCATAAATACTGGGAGATTTTTTTGCATTATTTTTATGCCTGCTTTGCAAAATACCCCATGGGGGGTGTGTGTGTGTGTGGCTGAAAAGCAAAATCCACCCTGCAAATCCCTCTCGTCCATCGATTCTTGCTTTGCCTAAAAACCACCAGGAGAATGAAATCCAGACCTGCACGGACTTCTAATGAACCTTTTCTTCCTCTGAAGCAATCCCTTTGTAATTCCCCCTTGCAAAAATAGAGGTGAAGAGCAGCAGTAGGTTTCTAGAGGCATCAGAGTTGTCTTCAAGGAAGAAAACAGCCTGAGCCATAGATCTGGAGGAGATGAACTTGAACTGAGCTTCTTCTTGGGGAAGGGAGCTGAACGTTGATTTACAGCAGGGATTTCAGAAGGTTTCCCAGCCCAGCTGGGTTTGTTTGGAAGGACTGAAATGCTGCTGTAGGAAAGGATGGATCCAGTGGTGCTGAGGGAGTGCTGACTGTATTCATGTGCATATGGCAAATCGAGGACGGCCTCGGTACACTCGTGTCAGGTTGTGCTTGGTCATGTAACAATGAGAAGGTGTTTTTTTTCCCAAGCAGGGCACTCTTCTCCAAAACCTGCCTGTTCCACCTGCCTGAATTCCTTTCCTCTCCCGTGACTTCTGTTCCTATGCTGCATTAAATGCAATTAATTTATTTCACCTCAGGTTTCCTCCTTCGCTCGGCTCCTCTCTCCCCTTTTTCCCCCTCTGCCCCTGGCCCCTTTGGCTCCAAAGCTCTTTTTTTTGGTGTGAAATAACCAGTTTCTCGTTCTCATTCTCTCCTTTCTCCATTGCATCTTGTTCCATGACACTTCCCAGCTGAAGTTCATGAGCCAGGTATGTGACGACTTCTGATTTACTCCAACGGGAGTGTGTGTGTGTGTGTGTGTGAGAGAGAACAGGAGTCCTGGGCTAGTAGAAGAGAACAAACCAAGAGAAACAATTAACCACAGTGATCACTTGCAGCCCTTTTCTCCTTTAATCTCCACCCTTACTGCTGCTTTAACCTGACAGCACCTTTAACTCCTGACAGCCTCTCCAGATTCCTTTTTTCCCTGCTTTAATTCACTAATTCCTTTAGGATTTGGGGTTTTTAATTCCTTTATTTCCCTTCCCACCCTTTGTGCATTCCCTGGTTTCTTTCTCAGGTTTCCAAGAGCTTTAAATATCTGTTCTGTGTTTTTTTTCCCCTCTTTCCTGTCTTTCCATCACTGCTTGCACCACGATGGCAGCGGAGGAAGCCCATGAGGAAGGTATGTGATGCACCTACAGACTCCCTCCCCTCTTTCTTTTCCAGTGCTGGGGAAGCAGGGTTAGAAACACTGACCTTGGCCAAGAGCACGGGAGGGAAATGGTCTCTCTGGATGGCTTTGGATGAACCTGGAACAAAGGGCTGTGCGTTTGCCAAATCAAATCACCAAAAGAAGTGTCGTTTTGGGTTTTTTTTGGTGTTTTTTTTCTTCTTCTTGCTCCATTTCCAGAGGTTCCCAGCATAGCAGGGAGGGAGTGGGGGACAGTTGCTCTGAGGAGAACAGTGGTGGTTGTGGATTGACTACTTCTCTTTTGTTTTTATCCTTCAACCAGCAGCTGATGAAGAAGGAGCATACTATGATGGTAGCTCGGTGTTAAGACACCCAAGTCATCTTTCTAACACCTCACTCCTTTTCTTTTCTGCATTTGTTTTTTGTGCCTCACTGGATTTTAAACTCAGGAACTGGGCCAAAGCACCTCTGCCACAAAGAATCGCTCACTGTGCACATCCAACCACCCGTGGGGGGATCACTGTTGTGTTGAGGGGGCTTGTCCATCCTCGTTGGGATGGTAGATGGTGAAAACCAAGCTCTAGAAGCTTGTCCTGGAGTTGTCTTTTAGCTAGAACCTGCTGTGGGACAGCTCTCAGGAGCAAAACCCAAGAAATGAGGGAAGTGTCTCTTAAATCACATTGGTGTGGTTGAAAATGGAGCTGAGACCTGCACCCACGTGTCTTCCTCACCCAGCCTCAGGGGCACTTGGTCTCCAGGCTTGTCTCTAGAAATATCCACAGATATTTCAACTCCTGCTCCAGCCATGCACTTAAAATCGTGCTGAACATCAAGCAGGTGAATAAATTTATTCCAAGCAGTGGGTTTAAGACAATGTGTTTGTGATGCTCCATTGAGTGGGTGCTGGAGCATGTGGGTGGGGAGAAGACTCACCTGAAAGGACCAAATCTAAACATTTGCAAGGTCTCTTTGGATTGTGGTGAAGATAACTGAGCATCCCCTCAGGGCTAAATTCAAACCCAGCTCATAGACAGAAACTCTCCTGGACTTTTACAGGCCTTTGAAGGAGCTCGGGTGTGTCCTGACTGCCAGAACATCTGGCCAGCTGTTTCCAAAGACAAAGCCCAACGCCACTTGAGACCACTCTGCATTTTCTCTATTCCCTTCTTTGGTTTTGTTTTCCTTTTGTATTTTTTTTTTGTTTTTTTTTTTCTTCCTCATTTGTTTTAATTTTTTCTTGTTCATTTTCAGGCTTTTTTTTCCTTATTTAGGGAAATACCCTGAGGACCTTTCTGAGCCCCTTTCTCTCCTCCTTTTCCTCTTTCTTTCCTTTCATTTTTAATAGCATCTTGATTATTTTTTCCCCTCCCCTCCCTGGCCAAGGACACAGTGTGAGTTAGACACGTTGCTTCTGAGAAGTGGGATTAAAGGAGGGGGGATTTTAGGGATTTCTGAAGTCACAGAAGTTCAGATGGATGCACAGAGAGGGGGAGCACGGTGTGGATACCTCGTGGATTGGGCAGGAGAGAGCATGGTTGTGTCTATGCTGGTGTGTACTCTCCCTTCTTCTGGAAACCAGAAACTCTCTGATCTCCAGGGGCAGTGAACTTGGATTTCCAGTGGCTCTTGCCCCCTTCTGGCAGGGTTGGACGTGGGGATTTTGTCACAGCCCCATGGTTCATGGGCAGAACGACCAGAAGGTCAGTCAAAAATCCTCCGCAGGAATTTCCTCTGACAATTCCTGCTTGACAACAAATTTTGGCCCAGTTCCTCAACTCAGTAGCTTGAAAGAAGGGGTATTTCAAAATAAATCACATCCCTGGGCTGCTTTTGGTGCATACAGTCTGGACCAAGGCTGGGTCATGCACTGCAAAGGGCAGATTTATTACTCTTAGTTGGTTTTTTTTCTTCATAAGCTCCTACTTCTTTGTCATCCCCTTTTTTTCTGGTTTTCTGGAGGTACCTTGAAATATTCTAACCACCATTTCTTATCCCAAGAACGACTAACCTTCATTTCTCTCTTTTTACAATTGTTTGTTGGGTTCATTAAGCTGGAAGTGCTGATTTGGTGGCAGCTGAAAACCAAATTCACACATTTATTGACAGACAGGTGTCGATCCTGGCAACCAAGGTCAACAAACAAAACCCAGTCGTTATTTCTTGCCTACTTGTTTCCCCACCCCTCTCTCTGAAGTGTTACTAACTGGCAGCTTTAAGCTAAATAAGAATGTTTCTGAAAATGATCTGGGTTTGCCAGGAGGGAAGGGAACCCTGGGTGGGAAAACATCCCTGAAAAACTGGTTCATTGTGACTGCTTCTGTTGTCTCCTGATGAAAAATAATAATCATTGAAAAAAACCAATTTAATTAACGTGCTAAGAAGCTCACTGGCTATTAGAAAAGCCAAATAATTTCAAAAGAAATAACTGGAGAAATAGAGAATTACTCTGTTGGCTAATGGTATTTTTTCCTTCAGGAGTGATTTGTGGCTTCCTTGATACGACTGCCCTAAAAGATGTTTCTAATTACAGGCTGTTAATTTTATTAGCCCTGCTCCAGCTTCTGGAGGTCTCAACGGAGGGATAGTTTGGGAGGCAGTGAAGAAGAAAAGCACATCCCCCAAAATTTCATGGCTGAAGCTGGTGTGGGAATGTGCTAGAGAAAGGCAAGGCTGGTTTCTGATCTCTTTGTGATCTCTCACATCTCTCTCTTGCCTTTTAATTATCTCAAGAACCCATTTCCAGCCATTTCCTCCATTTTTTAGCCTCACAGCTGATGTCTCCACTCAATATTCCCCACTATCAGTTTGTGCTATTTTCCCTTGATGATGATTAATTTCATTTTTTTAAATTTTCTGTTCCATTTGCCATTCCCAATTCCTTCCATCACTCCCAAACTGGCTGGATGCAAATAAGCCTTTGGAAAAAACACCATATAAGAGCTTTCTATATCATGATATGGATAGCAGGGCTCGTTTTACTCTGGCTTTACAAAGCTGGCTCTTTTTTTAAGCCAGATTCAACAGGCTGTGAGCTTTTTACCTCAGTTCCTCAAGGGGGAAGGGAGTTGATCACAAGCACAAACGTTACGCAAGCAACTCATCATACAGGAGATTTTTGGGAGCCAGGAAAAGGTCACTTGTGGCAGGGGAACACTTCTGGCTACCAACAGGCCCAAGCTGACCATCCCTGTGATGGTGATTCCACCTCTCAGGGCATTAGACCTCTCCTGGAGATGGAAAGATCATTCCCAGTAACACCCAGGGGAATCTGGGAGGTACCTCAGCAGCAGAGGATGCTCTTCCCCAGCTGGGTTTGAGGAGCACCACACAGTGAAGAAGAAGAAGCATCTTCCCCCCACGGCACCAAAGCAGCTCAGAGATGTGCCCTAAGCTCTCTTGGGAGTCAATGACCTTGGAGAAAACGTGGGTCATGGAGCTTTTCCCCTCCTGGCCTCCACGTGAGGCATCTGAGCAAAGTTGGCCAAGCCAAGTTATGGTTGGCGTGGCTCTGAATTCAGGTTGACTTCAGCACAACCAGTGCTGGTTGAACCTCCTGCCCTCCAGCCCAGCTGTCCTCCTCAGAGCTGTGCTCAGGATGGTTTCAGAAAAACCATTTGGCTTTTCTGTGAAACCACTGCTTTCCAACTGCTACATTTGGGGCTTTAATACGGTCTCTTGATTTTTTTTTTTCTGCCAAATTCTGTTTCAAGGGTAAAACAGATTCCCTCCTAGCAAAAGGGGGGATGGGAGCATGTGTGTTTCTTTTGGAAGTGCTTAAGATTGAACCAGTTTCTCTGGGATGTTCCCCCTAAGATTAAATTTCCCTTCCCTCCTTCTGCTTTACCAGCTGGCACGATTTCTGTTGATCTAACTGCTCTCCCTCTTTTTCCCCTTCCTGTTTTGCTCCGTGTTTCCAAACACAGAGGAGAAGCCCAGAATAAAGTAAGTATGAGGGGCAGGGAGTTTCCAAGCCCCTGGCACCATTTTTCTGATCTAGGAGAAGCCATTAGATTGTCTATTAGGCAAGAGGCCACTAGAAGGATTTCTCCAAGCCTGCCTTGTGCAACATCCAACAGTTCTCTGCTTCTGCCAGAGGATTCTTTAGCAGTAGTTCATGGCCAAGGTCTTCAGGTAGTTCCTGAGAGAGTGAGGGAAGTGTTCAAGATCCAGTGGTCTTGTGGTCCCCCAAGATACAGGCTGCTCAACAGGAGCCCTGTGAGAGGCCATGGCTGGGGAACTACCCCTCCATCCAGGACCACTGACAGTAGGAAGGGTGGGAAGTGCTGGTCTGGGATGACTGGAGCTCAACTAAGGTTCTCCATGGACCTTCTGGCTCTGGGCCTCAGCACCTTCCCTTCCCACTCCATCAGCTGCCCAGAAAGGAGTGTGCAGCACTGCACCAACAGCCTTAGAATTTTAGGTTGGAAAAGACCCTTGAGATGATCCAAGTCCAACCATACAGATCATAGAATGTTTTTAGGTTGGAAAAGATTGGTAAGATCATCAAGTCCAACCCTATAAGGGTCATAGAAGTTTTTAGGTTGGAAGAAAGCAGGTGGACCAAGTATGTGGTAGGGAATGACCATTGGCTTTGGGAATGAAAAGGGGCTTGGGGAGTGACTCCCAGCCCTGCACGACCTCCCAGGAAGGACAGTGGTCACTTAGTGCCATTCTGGAGTTCTCCATTGACTGTGACCCCACTGTATCTCCATCAACATTCCTCCTGGTCAGCATTGCTCCTGAGGGCAGGGCAGGAGGTGTGAGTTTAAAATGTTCATTAAAATGAAAATCTCTCTCTTTTTTTTCCCCCATTTTCTTTTTTCCTCCTTTTTTTTTGGTTTTGTTTTTGACTCTTCACAGACTAACTGCTCCTAAAATACCGGAGGGTGAGAAAGTTGATTTTGATGTAAGTATCCCTGAGACTGGCCGTGTTTGTCTGTCTGTACCTGAGCCATACACGTGTGCAACCCCACAACTCCTCCTGTACTGCATAGTGCTGAGGATAAAGTCAAGGACAAAGGTCTGGATGCTTTGCTGCAGCTGATCAGTTACTCTCTGCTCCCTGAAACTCTCTGGAGGCGTTTGCTGTGGATCTGATTAAGCTAAAATCATATATTTCTTTTTTTCTTCCTGAATCTTTGAAGTCAATATATGAAGAAAGGACAAAGTGAGTGTTTTAGGAGCTCTCAGATCCACTGTCCCATTGTTGTATAGAGCTGGAAGGTTGAAATAAAGGTCTACGTGCACCTTTTGCTGAGGAATCCCACCTAAAATGATAACACCTAATGATAATTTCATAATAAACAGAGATCCAAATACCTTCTGGAAAGGATTCTGTTCCTTTCTGAGGTCCCAGCTGTCACCTGGATGAGTCTCTGGCTGTCCCCAACCTGCAGCAACAGCCATTTAAATCAGTCCCCTAGATTTCCATGAGTATCTGCAGACCCTTTGTCTTGTTTCTCTGTTTATCACCCAGTAGAGTGCTGGGAACTTAATATGGGCTCACTTAATGCTTTTTCCTGCTCTTCTAGGACATCCAAAAGAAAAGGCAGAACAAAGACCTGATTGAACTGCAAGCCTTGATTGACAGCCACTTTGAAGCCAGGAGAAAGGAAGAAGAAGAGCTGGTTGCCCTCAAGGAGAGGATTGTGAGTCCTACTACTACTCCCCTGTACTAGATCAAGAGGTCCTCTGTAGATGAGGAGTTGGATCCATCAATCTGCTGCTGGCAGATGGACTTTGGCAGCAAGCTGTACTGTCATGTACAGAAGTGACTGCCCAAGTCACCCCCAAAAGGCTTCTCCTCACAGCTCTCCTCTCTCTCAGCCTCTTGTTTGTCCCTTGGGAACTGCACAAAAGACCCTTCTGCATGTGCTGGCAAGGGAGTAGGTGGCTCATGCTCTACAAGCCCAAGTTCTTGGTGGTGGGGCATAATGCTGGAAGTAGATAAAACCACGATGATGACTCAACTCTTCTGCTTCTTGCAGGAGAAACGCAGAGCTGAAAGGGCAGAGCAACAGAGAATCCGGGCTGAGAAGGAGAAGGAGCGCCAGGCGAGGCTTGCGGTGAGTCTCTCCTTGTCTCAGCATCAAACTGGAGGAGATCCCTAGAGATAGACAGAAAACCTACAGGTTCAGCCCATTTCAGTCCAAAGAAGAGATGTCCACCTTCTGAAAGCAAAGGCAGGGACGAGGAGCTACCAGTTCTCATCAACGTGCTCATCTGGTGGCCTCCCCTGCAGTGACGCTGGCTGCTGGGGGAGCTGTGAGTCCTCCCCAGAGTAACCTCCTTCTGTCTGTCGCCCTCCCCAGGAGGAAAAGGCACGGAGAGAGGAAGAAGATGCCAAGAGAAAAGCTGAGGATGATCTCAAGAAGAAGAAGGCTCTGTCCTCCATGGGAGCCACGTACAGCAGCTACCTGGCTAAGGTAAAAAGCATGCAGATTAAGCATGGAAATGATAAACCACGGGGTTGGCTGGGGACAGTCTCGTGACAAAGCTGTGACAGCAGCTCAACTTCCCTCCTCCTGTACCCCTAGCAGCTTGTCTCGCATGCTCTGTCACTGCAATCACTTCACCCAGCCCGTGTTCCTGCAGTCTGACGTGAATTGATGTTCTGAAAACAGGCTGATCAGAAGAGGGGCAAGAAGCAAACGGCCAGAGAGACAAAGAAGAAGGTCCTGGCAGAGAGGCGCAAGCCCTTGAACATCGACCACCTCAACGAAGACAAGCTGAGGTGAGAAGCCACCCAACCATGCTTCTGGCACAGCTCTGTGAGTAAAAACCTGATCTGATGTGCTTCTCCCATCCCCCTTTCCCCACAAACACACAGGGACAAGGCCAAGGAACTGTGGGACTGGCTGTACCAGCTGGAGACTGAGAAGTATGACTTTACAGAGCAGATCAAGAGGAAAAAATATGAGGTGAGCTGAAGAGCCATTTTTAACAGCACTGGGTCCAAAAGGTAAAAAAATCTCTGTGACTCCTTTGGTCAAAACCACGTGGTGACATCATTTGGGTCTCCAAACTCATCCTTTGGAACTACATTCCCCTAATGTACATCCTCAGACCGGATTTCCCATTTTAGGCTGAAATTGAGAACGCTCTGAAGGTTTTCAGTGCCCTGTGGAAAGGGAATCCCCATGGAAAACAGACTTCCCACTTCATGTTTACCTGTAGGGACCCGTGGCCTGAAAATTCAGTAACGTTCAGTTCACTCATCTCCCCTTGCAAAGTAAGAGCTTTAAATCCATCTTTGATTCCACCCTGGAACGTTGTAAGTTTTATTCCCCTCCCAGAGCGATTCCTTGTGGACTGAGCTGTCTGGAGCCACTGAAAACTGCCTCCAGACAGGAGGAGCTGAATGAAGTGCCCTGTGGTAACAAAGTGGACGTGTTTCCTTCACAAACAGTCTCAGGACAGGGCTGCACTCACCTCCATCAGGTTCCACTGGCTGAGAAATCCTTCTGGATCTCTCTCTCTCTCGCTCTCCTTTCAATTCGCAATCCCACAGACACGTGCTGCCAGGGAAGGAGCAACACCAACGTAACTATCTCAATCTCTCTTAGATTTTAACAATGCGTTGCAGGCTGCAGGAGCTTTCCAAGTTGTAAGTACAACGAACTTTGCCTGTGTCACAGCAGCAGCCAAAGGCTGCCCAATGCATGAGCCTGCCGCATGGTCAGAGCCCCGCTGCCAGAATCTGGCACTCGGCTCCAAGTGCAGAGAGAAAAGAGAAAACTGGGTCTTGTGTCCCTCCCTTCCTTCCTTTTTCTCTCCCCTTTCGTTCTTTGAAAAGACACGAAGTGGTCATTTGAGGAAAGAGTTGGGGTCCGACAGGGATGTGGTTAAGGAGCTGTATCATAGAATCCTTTAGGTTGGAAGGGACCTCCAAGATCATCCAGTCCAACCATTGAGCCATTAGGGCTCTAACTGAGCGTGCCAACACCCCAGATTGTCTCTGAAATAATTCCTCATCCAAATCTCTGGTGTTGGGTGAGTGGAGGAGTCACCACGATGCACCCGGGACGCATCTAGAGGCTTAGGATTGCACGAGCAACAGCCTGGACTTCATAAGAAAGGATGAGATGAGGGATTGGAATGATTCTCCACCTTGTGGCAGATGCTTCTCCAGATCCAGCAGAGTGGTGAGCAGCAGGATAAGGATAACAGGTCGGCTGGGTGTGGGAAAATGGGAATTCAGGCAGTGCCAGGGGAGATTTACACACTAGAGGAACGAAGCCTCTGAGTAGACAAAGAGATGGGGGGGCTGCTGCTGAAAAGCAGGGAGAGAAAGTACAAATGAGCCAAGGAAAACACACAGCTGAGATGGGAGAAGTGGAAGGATGAAGGATAGCAGGGGAAAAAAGTGAGGAGAAAGGTAAGTGAAAATAGAGAACGAAGGAGCCATGAGCCAGGATGCAAGGGAGAGACAAAGGAAGGAACTGGGACACACAGGAGTGGAGCTGTTCTTTAGTGTCTGTTGCTCTTTGGTGCTTCGTTGGAGAGTGAGTGTCACAGTCACCACCCCTGGAAGGTAAGTTGTGAGTCCTTGGGTCCAGCTGAAGGTGGCCTGGTCTCCTCCACACTTGGGAGCAAGACTTGGTTGCAAAAAATATGCATTCAAACCACTGCAATGAGACATTAAAACTTCCACCAGTAAGTACAACAGCAGGGGATCTGCTGAGCCTTCCTTCCTTGTCTTGTCCTGTTCCTGCTAACGTTTTGGTCTCTTAGTTGGTTTCTGTTTGCCACAGAAAGACATGAGCCAAGAAATACCAGTCGTGGGGCCAACAGGAATGAGGGACTTTGGGTTTTTTGCACGTGGGGATTGTCAAGTGCTGCTTTAAATAGTCAAATATTGGGTCTTGGACCTGCAGAGGTGGTGGAGAACTTTGGAACACATCAAAAGCCAGAAGTAAAGCATGCCTCTTGGCAAGCACATTTTACACCCCAGGAAAACTGGGTGGAACCCTGGCTTGGTTAGAGACATGAAGGGGTAAAAGAGGGCTCTCAGTCACACCCCAGCTCCTGTGGGCTCCTCCACTACCTGAGCTGGAAGAGTCCCAGGATTTCAGTAGCGAGTCCAGGGCTGTGGGCCAGGATTGAGGTGCTGAGTCAGGCCATGAGGTGCTCATCCTGTGCAAGGTAAGTGTTTGTTTTCCTGAGCACCAGGTGGAAACGTGGAGTTTACCCACGGCTAAACAAAGAGATGCTCTGTCTTGTAGGACAGACTTTTAGTGGCTTCCAGTCATCAACCTGGGGAGGTCTTCAGAGCTCTCAGTTCAATTTTTCCCCTCGTTGCTGAAGCTCTCCTTGAATATTTTATTCTTCAGGCCCTTCTTCTCTTGTTAGATGAGTGGTTAGGAAGGTGGTGACTGCTGCAAGCTCCTCACCTCCTGCTCCTCAGCAGAATGTGACACCCCTCTTGTGTTCTTGAGGTCCCTATTCAGAGACCACTGAAGCTCTTCGAGCTTCCACACTTCCTGCTGTGTAGGAGCAGGGGAAGAGTGAGAAGGTGAGGGTGATGGAGCCATCCAGAAGCTTTCCAGCTGGCCAGGGTTCACTTGCCTAGAGTCTGACATATACAAATTACTCTCCTGTGACTTCCTGTGTTGGAACCCTTCTGATAAGGGCTATAAAATGGTAGCTTTTTACCTCGACTTGTGAATCAGGCTTCCAGATTTATGACCAAGGAGCAACACTTCTCTCCTCCGAGCGAGGCTGAGCTTTTATTTCAAAGGAAGTATTAATCCCTACCACAGGGACTCGTTTCCAGCCCTTCAGCAGGTAAAACTCCCCTCTCGGTGAGGGAAGGAGGTTTCTCTGTCTCTAAAAACCCTGGTCATGTATGTTGTTTGCAGATTATCACCTTCAGGAACCGGATCGATCAGGCTCAGAAGCAGTAAGTACCCCCATCCCCTCGCCAGCTCCTGGCTTGGGGATATCTCCTCAGTGTTCCAAGCCATCCCTTCAGCCAGTTTCATTTTCTGGTGGCAATGAAACGAGGTTAGAGATGGAAGGGGCAACTCCCATCTTGCCTCACCCTGAGAAAATGAAAGGGGAAGCTGAAGTGTAACAGCTAACAAGAAAGAACCGCGTTTCTTTCCAACCCCTCTGCTTGTTGCTGGGCTGTTCAAACACCCCGCTGGAGGTGCTTTGAATACTTCAGGGAGTACAACCGTTGTTTACAGAGGGTAAACAAACGGTTGCCAAGACTGTGAGAATGGTGTGTAACAAGACTAACATCGTGGGATTACTGTGGTGAGGGTTTTCTTCACTCCTCTCTCTCCCACTCGCCTTCCCACGAGAGTCGTGTGTCCTTAGGTGGGTTTTTTTTGGAGTCTTAGATCTTTATTCGAGGTGTTTATAGTGAAATTCTGAGAGATTTGGGCTAGAGCACGTAGAAAACTAACAGACACTGGGAAGGGACTGCAAGGGAGGAGAGGTCTCCAATGGTGGGACTTGATCTTCGCTGTGTTTCTGCATCTCCTCAGCCAAGCCATGGCAGGAATGATGTGGTGGCCTCTGGTGAGGTCTGTGGGTGGCACTCCCCCAAGCCACCCTGTCTCATCGGATGAACTTGACATCTCTCAGTGGTCTGGAGATGCCCAACATAAAGCTTGACCTTCCCGTGGCACTTCCTGCAAAGCTCAGCAGGACGTGGAGCTGCAGGAGGGTGTCAGGGTCTTGTCTGGGGGCTGCTGCTCCCCAGAGGGGCACGACTACACCACCCCCAACAGGCCGTGTCATTGCTCCGTGCTCCTTCCCCCAAAAAAGACACAACATCCTCTCTGGACATCCTTTGCAAAGCTGGCGCTAAGAAGCCCACAGACAGTGAGATTTCTGGATCCTTAAATTTCTCTCTCACCACTAGATGTTCTCATTCCAAAGCACGATACCCGAGGATCATTTTTGGTCCTTTTGCTTCAGACTTTAAGTCTCCTTAAGCACGCTCGAAAGGTGAGGGACATCAAACCTCAGAGGCACTTGTGGAGATAAAAGGACTTTGCCTTCATTTGGGGAGCTAACCAGTTCCCCACACTGAGCTCTGAGCCTGCAGCAAGGCTGGCAAAAGGGGGCACAGAGAGGAATTTAAGCTAAGGAGAAATTTCTGTGCTCTTTTTTCATGGAAGAGGTCAATTTTTTTTCAAGCAGACCAAGTCTAACTTGGTCACAAGGTAAAGTATTCACTGTGTGTCTGTCCGTGTTACCTCCTGCAAACACAGCCAGGGCTCTTCCAGGGCAGCACCACACACTCCCCCAGACGTGTTGTCCACTTTTCATCCCCTCTTCTCCTCCCTGGAGCAACCAGGGCTTCTCCAGAAGGCCTCTCTGTCAACAACAAGGTTCCTCCACCTTGTGCTCGGCCCCCTAACCCCCTGCTCTGCTCCCAAGTTTGCATGTGCCTTGGTCCAAGCAGCAGCCCCACCGTGTGTTGAGGTGGAAAGGTTTGGTGCTGGGCCAAGTCCCGAAAACCGAGGTGCTGGTGCAGAATCTAACCCCACTAACGTCACGCCTGGTCCCTCTCGGACTCCAGGCGTGTTTCCTGGGCAGAAGGTAAGTGGCTTGCATGGGGGATTGCCCGTCTGTGTGTCCCTCTGCTGAGGGTTTGCCTCGGGGGGCTTGGCGTGGGGGAGCAAAGCTGGGCTGCTCCAGCAAGATGGGGAAGCCTGAGAAGTTGTTTTGGAGGCTCCTGTTCTCCTGATGAGCAAAGCAGTTCTTAGTTGTAGTTGAATTATTGCTCAGCTTTTGGCCTCCATGACTAGACGACCAGAGCATCTGGGGAATTTGACCAGAGCTCCCTGACAAGGAGGAAATTTTCTTCAGAAGCAGCTCAAAATTTGGATTGTAGCAGATTTGAAGTCAGGGAATGTCAAGTCTGTAACCAGATAGTCCTCTGAGTTAGTGGGGAGACCACCTGGACTTCTGTCCTGATACAGCAGGAAGAAGGGTCCACCACCTCTTTCCTGGCCTTTCCCCAGGAGGCCAAGGAGGAATCTTCTGTCACAACACTGACAACATTTGCCTCAGGATGTGCTCTGTGGCAGGGTGTGCCCAACATTTGAGAACCAAAAGCAGTTCCAACCTAATCTAGGAGTCAGTACCACTCTCTGGGTGCAGAGCTCCACCACTTTCACACCACTGATGTGCTTTTCTTACCTTCTCCACTGCAGCAGCAAGAAGGCAGGAGCCAAGGGCAAGGTCGGCGGGCGCTGGAAGTAAAGAACCAGGCAGGATGGTCCTCAGCAACGTGGCAAAACCTCGCTGGTCTCCTCTTCCTTCCTTCAGCAAGCACTTGTGTTCCCATGGCTCAACCAAAAAAATCACAACGCCAGCCTGGGTTGGCTGTCGCTGCTGCTTTTCTTCTTCTTCTTCTCCTTCTTCTTCCTGGAGGGGTCTGGTGGCTTCCTCAGTCAAAAGGAAGCAGGTTCCCTGTGG